>NC_061095.1:39407990-39450490 GCF_015104395.2 Macrobrachium nipponense | reverse complement strand
ACCAGAGTGAAATAATGTTATTCGAAATTCTTTAGCTCTGGAATAAACAGGACTCACAAAAGCCCTGTGACAGCAAAGTTTAAACTGCACCCACACACGCATTGCATTGCTAATAATTAAAACTCGCTCTGAATGAAAATCAAGAGGGATATTATAATTATACCTATCTGTATATAGACGCAATGAGAGGGTAAAACTGTCTTTGACATCAAAAACAATAACAATTTATAATGCATATAAAAAAGATGAGACACCACAAACTGACACCAAAATATGCATTTCTTATGGAACATTAACATTATACATTATATTACATGTTTACTGAAATTTTATTCTCGCTGCACAAACACACACACCACAAAGAAAAAAAAAATATATATATAATATATTATATATATATATATATATATATAATATATATTTTTTTTATGGTGGGTTTCGAATTAGGAACCTCTACAACAAAACTTTAAATGATGGACAAAAACAAAGTTTAATTCAGAACAGGAATATTTACGTTTTCTCTGAGTATTTAATATTTTGTGTGGCTCCATCTGCCTGTACCACAGCCTGAATTCTTGAGGGGTATGATTTTATCAAATTCCAAAAAGGCTGAGACTCAAACTCCATTTCCCTGAGCACTTCAGTCACCTTTCTTCATAGGTCGTCGAGGCTTGGTATACCATCATAGTTCACTGTGCGTGCTTCAACACGATCCTTTAAAGATACTACCAATATTTGCACACATTAAGGTCAGGGGAGCTACCTGGAAATGCACTTGACGAGAAAAAATCTATACCACTATTTCGAAGCAGCTCCTGTGTCTGAAGAGCCTTGAAACATGTTGCCTATCATGTAATTATGTGACTTCTTCAGCAGATAAGACATTTTGAGGATTTTTGAGTAAAGGGAATACTCCACCAGTAAGCACAGTTTCTCTGAAGTATTCGCCATTCCATGACTGTCCCCATTTTATTTTTCTTTGATGATCCACATTAACCGTTTGAAACAGAGAAAAAATTCCCAAACATTTCAGGAAATTTCACAACTTGGCGATAGTGCACATCATCGCAGATATCATCCAATTTGCAGCCCAAAATGATGACATATTTATGATTTGGCTTCCTGGGTGTAAATGAAGAATTCATCTGATGCAGCAATATGGAAAAAGTCAGCATCATCCCAGTCTTTAAGAAATGAATCACAAAACCATGCACAGTCTCTCTCTGTTGCTGAGTGATGTTGGGGTTGCTGATAACATGAAATGGCTTGATACCAGATATCCTTTTTTCAACTCAATATACAGCACTATAACTACTTCTTTACCCCTTTGTTTCTAGTTTCAAAGCGCCAATTTTGACTCCTGAGAAAGGAACTTCAGGCCTTCCAATGTTCTCACTATTTTCGCGATGACAGTCATATGGATTTTTGTTCCAGTTTCTTTTAACAAAAACAAAGGATTAATTTCTTTTAACGTATTTAGATTATCCAGGAACGTGAAATGAAGGATGCGCCAGCATCCCTGGCCTGTCTGAAGGTTATAGCCTGGATTTAGTCAATCCATCTGATTTCCTCCAAGACGTTAGCCATGGCTGTATCTAACTCCGTCACTCAGTCTGAAAATAAGAGAAATGTAAGATGAAAAATAGCTTATTAGAAACAACTTAAGAATAATTGTACTTTGGAGATAGGCTATAACAGAAAACTTCATAACTTTCCATTTGTTCTGTGGAGGGGGGTCTCTACTTTCGAAACAACCCGGCATATAGATATACTATTTTTTCTTTTTCCCATAAGGACACAGCATGAATCTCTCACGAAGTGTTTAGGGAGAGACAGGGTTAGCCTCATGCTCTATTTACTGTGGATTCGTCAGGATAGATGGGGGGCTGGTGGGCATAAACACGAACGTAACAACAAATGAATGGAGCCCTGTGGCTCGTAGAAGGCACATGTCTAAGATCGTGTTTTGACATCCCGAAACACAGTACTGGATAATAAGCCATAGGGTACCTAGTTTCTCTTATTTCTCTTAGGAAGGTGAAGCGCGTTTGATTTCAATTAAATTAAATATGCGTGAATGTTTAGCCAACTTAGTTTAAACTACCTGCATTGGACTACAAAGTGTTCACTTCAAGTATATAAATTTATTATTATTATTATTGTTGTTGTTGTTGTTGTATGAAGACCATATTGCTTGAGAACTTGCGCTGATGCTATTTTTTTTACCTCCCATTGGAATTTGAGCTGAACGACCAATAAAAAAAAAAAAAAAAAAAACACCACCAACGCCATAATTATCGGCTAAAAAAAAAAAAACAACCATATGATTTAGTCACTGGGTCAGAGGTTCAAATCCAAACCCCGAAGGATAGGGAAATGGGTTCTTATTAATATACAGTGTTAAGACTGTTGTTTGTTTATCATGAAATTGTAAACCAAATGCCGTTGGTGCCTTCTTTGGTCTTCAAGTTGTTCAAAAAGTAGTGTGAGGTATATACACTAAAATCCGAGATCCGTTTGGTAATTCAAAGAAAAATAATTTCCAGAAACATAACTGGGTCGAGCTAATTTTTTCGTATATATTTTTAAAAGGTTATGAAAACCATAAACACATTTCTGATTTCTTTTTGTAATATAAAGTCATCGAAAATAGCGCAAAAATATCATGAAATACGAGTGGAACCTTATTTATACTTGCATACTGATATTGGAGACACTTGCAATAAAGAGATAAAGATAGTAGATATATGGGATAAAATGCAGCAATAGCTTATAATAGATTATCGAATTTCACACATATTCTTGCTTTTATTATATACATTATTTTCATGTAAAAATCATTTACCCCTATTTCCGTCCATGTAATTTTAGTGTGAACTGACCAAATGGATTTTATTTTCTGTTTACATTCATTGTTTCCACATGAAAATATGTAATTGTAACGGTGAATTTTATCCCTTATTTATTCTGAAATTCTACGTAATTGGATTTTCTTCTCAGAAAGACCAATTAAATAGAAATTTCTTTTTCTGTAGCCTGATCATCGTTTCATGCTTCATAGACAAAGCATCAGGCACCACGTGGACAATACACGCACATATGCGTGCTCATTAACAATGAGACAATAAAAAAACATTGCCATTGAAGGCCATTAGTGTTTACCCAATCTACGACATGATAGATGTCTTCCTAAAAGTACAAGTGATTTAAGCTATTATATGAATGAATGATTATGAAATTTAAGAATAACATCTCGTCACAATTATTGATGTGTTAAAAACGACAAAGGGTATCCATATTTTTCCTAAGTAAAGGCAGTGATCTACAGTTCATAAACTACTCAATTGTATCTGTCGACGTTCCAGCCATGGCAAGCCAATCTCATCAGTTGATTTTGAAGGTTAGATCCTCATATAGCTTCCGTTATGAGTGCGGAACTCTAGTAATAATGTTTTCCACTTCTGCGATGATCTGGTTTTAATAAGCATCGTATGAACAAAATTATTACGGCAATCATTTCCTTTTAGCCTGCAAGGATTCTTAACCTTTTGATGACTCAAGACCCACAATGAATTACCCAATATGGTTCCATACCCCCTTTGCTTATGTTCACTTAAATCCTATAAGTGGAAAATATAATTTAATATACTAAGTTTAATACATACTTTAGGTGTGAATAGCTAGTAATAAAATATACAAGAAACTCAAAAGTTTTTATAGTTTTATATAGTTATTTATTTACAAAATGTACCCATGTATACATTGACATATTAAAATAAAATATGTAGCCCAGAGGGGTATGGATACCCCAAGCTAAGAAGCCCTGGACTAGCGCCTTTGTATCTTTACCGTAGCGTGGATTAAAATCATGACAATGATATAGAGATTGTAATAATAGTGCTCATCTGAGCCTCAAGCGCTCCCCTGACAGAAGGGACGTAATTGGTATAGCCCAAGAGACTCTGCCTTGGAATCGAGAATGTAATATTTTTAAAGGGGAGGATAAAGTACGCAGACCACCTCCTTTTTTTTTATTCCAATATACACAAGTAGTATTAACTGCAGAAAAATCAGTTATTTATGACTTAATGAAAGCTTTCATTCGAACCACCTAGAATAAAAGTTTTAAAAGTATTCTTCAATCTAGAGAGATTGGTACATGTGACTATGTGATGTGTGTGTGTTTGTGTTTCTGTGTCTTGTTTATTATTCCATTTAAAATCACTTGCTAATGATATTTAAAAAAAAAAAAAAAAAAAAAATTGAAATAATCAAGTTTGAATAAATGTTTCCTTTACCTCCTTCATGTCTCGAGAATTCTCTTTCATACTGAACTGTAAAAGCCAGGGTGGAAGGAAGTTGTTGAAAATGTCTGAAAAAAAAAAAAAAAAAAAAAAAAAAAAAAAGGAGAAAAAAAAAAGGCCCCAAGAAGCGATTAAGAAAAAGTCCAATAAAGGTGAAACCGGGATTTCTGGAGGACGATCTATTCCTAAGAAGATCACTTCGCCGGAGGGGATGAAAGGCCGGAGGTTATGTAACACCAGATCTAAAAGGAAGCAATAAAGTGTAACTGAAGCGATCACAGTCTCGCTCTTCTGACGTTAACTGTATCATTATTCCTAGACCGTCTTTTACAACTCCTCGGTGGTTACAGAGAGTGGATGATTACTTTTCATCTAGTCTGCTGATCAACTGATTTCCTTTTGGTGAGCATAACAATACTACTTCTATTGATTTTCTTATGTATGCTTTTCCTTTCTATGAAGTATTTCGTATTTAAATTCACTTTTATACCATACTATTTTTTTTTTGTACAAACTCGAACAGCATAAGTTGTCTGTTGTGAATAGTCATCATCAAAACAAGAAAAATTAGAAATAGACTATAGTGAATCAATACATAGAGTCTATTTTATTTCGAACAATGAACAGTTATTGTTAATGCACTATTCTTCTATTGCTTAACGTGAATGATGGGAGAAACACAATTTTGATACGCACATATAGTTCTTTATTAGATCCATGACGTTAACATCGATATGGTTATATTGTTAGGTGTTTGTACATGTAGACTTGACGTATGCAGCGTAACTTGAAGTGATGTGATGTGGTTCAATTACTATGGATAAATCGAAAAAGAAATCAACGTATGAATAATATGCTAATTTATACATTTAATACAAATTATTAAGGTTAAATAACTAAGACTGATAGAAACAATATGCAAAGCTTAATTAAGTAAATTATGCATGTATAACGGCTAATTACAAAAAGCTAATACACAAACGTCAATATAATTAAGGCTCATATAAAGGCCATACGTTACATAACCATTGTAGGCTTACAAATGGGAAAAGATGAATCCGCTATTCTAAAACAGTAATAATAGGGCGTTTACTTATTACAATTGTGTTCCTATAACAACCGGTCCAAAACTATTTCCTCAGTAAATACCAACTTTCGTTATATTCGTTATTGTGTCCGTCCTTGTATGAAATCTCTTTTTAAACTGATAGTTTCCCTCAATCCCATCATTTGTTTACAGGAAGACACTGTCGATTACCAAAAAGTTTCACGTGACCGAGACTATGCATAAATTAGCTAAAACAAACCCAACACCAACGTAAACAATTCATATGGCCGAGCGTAGACTCGAACCAGCAAACTACCACACAGCAAACCTTAACATTAACCATCGCGATAACTAGACAACACAAACATCATTTACAGTTAATCGTGGGCATCAACATTACTCGACCTCTAAATCATATGATTTACAAAAAATATAGGATGCACAACTATATTTCATTTCATACTACAATACGTGAATAGAACATGAATAAAACAAGCTTAAAGAACGAACATTAAAACGATAAACACAACAAAAATAAAATGAGTTTGACAAACAGATATGAACTAGAAATATCAATGTCATATAGTGGCTCTGGATAATATCTATAACCACTGTATCTTTCTTTTTGGAAGTAAGATACGAGCTTGCTCACTGTCTGTGCAGTTCATGAAGATTGGGTTCGAAGTTTGACGCTTCTCACAACACCTCTGGAGTCTGGCAGTACCTCTGTTACACGTGCTAGTGGCCAGTGAAGTCTTGGTGTGTTCTCGTCTTTCAGGAGCACGATGTCACCTTCCCGTGTATTTCGTTGTTGTTGTTCCATTTGGGCGTGCTGCAGGCTGACTATGTACTCCCTTTTCCATCTGCTCCGAACAAGTCCGACAAATATTTTACTCTACACCACCTTTTTCTCGAGTACACATATTCTGGTTGCGAAGGTCCCGGTATTAACCTCTTGGGTGACTTCATGTGGAGGATCTGACTCGGACTTAGTGGTTCCATGTCGTCAGGATCATCAGAACAGGTCGTGATCGGTCTTGAGTTCACAATATATTCTACCTCGCAGAGAAGCGTGCGGAATGATTCGTCATCGAGGCGAGTCCCGTGGTCGTAGAATAGAGCAGATAGAACTTTTCTGAATAGTACGGATCTGGCACTCCCATACGCCGCCCATGTCCCATAGGTGGGTTGAGTTTCCAGTCGATATTCTTGTACAGTAGTTTGTTTTGGATTTTGTTTTGGTTCATTGCTCTGACCAAGCCTTGTTCAGCTCATTCCGTGTTCCGATGAAGTTGGTCCCGTTGTCGCATCGGATTTCTTGTACCGTACCTCTGCGGGCTATGAAGCGTTGCAGGCAGTGAATAAAGGAATCTGTTTCGAGACTGTTAGCAGCTTCCAGATGAATGGAGCGACTGACAAGACAGGTGAATATGATGCCATAATGTTTTGAGCTCCTTGCGCCCTCTTTTATAATGAACGGCCGAAGAAGTCTACGCCTGTGAATGTAAATGGTGGAGCTGGCTCAAGATGTTCTTGAGGTAAGTCGGACATTTTTTGCTCTTGGCATGGCTTTCTTATTTTTCTGCACGTTATGCATTTGTGGAGTTGACGTCGGACAGCAGAGTTGATTGAAACAATCCAAAAGCGTTCTCTAATTGCTGCAATGGTGTGATTTCTACCAGCATGGCCGAGTTTCTCATGAGCATCTCGTACGATTAGAGTCGTGACGTGCGAATGTTGTGGCAGTAGCATTGGATGTTTCACGTCAAGAGTCCATTGCAGCTTTCGAGAGGCGTCCTCACCACTTGCAGAGTTCCGTTGATGAGCACTGGGTAGACTGAATATCGTACTTGTTTATAGTAGTGAGTGTTCTCTCTTGTCTTCTTTCGTGGTTGTTTTCTTGAGATTCTCGACCTCGTTTGCAAAGGTGATCTTTTGTATAAAGCAAACGATTGCCTTTTCAGCCTTTTGCATGATCTGTGGGGTCCTTAAATTTATAGTTTGTTCTTTGTTTCGTAAGAAAGCCAAAAATGCTATGAATACTGCTACTGCTCTCTTCAGTCTCTCCCACCTGGAGAAATGGGTGATTAAAGACATAAACGGTGAGCCTTCTTCTGATGTAGCAGTAGTAGCTAAAGACATAAAGTCCTCTTCTGTAACCTGCGGTTCGCTGCTGGGGTGCATCTTTGCAGGGGCATTCTGAAGCCGGCATATTCAAGGAAATCCTGGACCTTCAGCCAATGAGTCTGTCTGAAGATATCACAGAACCTACTCACGTGATGCAACGTCTGCTGGGTTTCAATCAGTGCTAACGTACTTCCACTGGTTAGTGTTGCTGAAGTCTCTTATTTGACGGACTGTTTTGGCCACAAACACTGGAAAACGCTTTCTCTTCAGCTCTGATGTAATAAAGGAATGTTGTTGAATCTGTGTAATAGCAGATTTCGTTGAGATGGAGATAAAGCTCAATGGGCCATTTCTGTCCTAAATTTACAGCTACAGCGGCCGCTGTGAGTTTCAAGCCGTGGGATAGATGTTTCTTTCAATGAGCAAGCCCTTGCTTTTCCGATGAGAAATGAAGTTTTCGAACATCCACCCACGTCCGTTGAGGTGGTATGCAACATCGTTTACCCAGATGTACAGCTGGCCCAGTGACTGATCGACGTGCATCTGAAACGCCGTATCTTTTGCTTGCTGTGGTAACTTTAGACATCTCGGGATTGTTATCTTCTGAAGGTTCGGGGCTTCGCTAATCCATTGTTTGAAATTGTCGCTGCTGATCATCAGCACTTCGTCATCCCAGGTGAGAGTGGTTTCTTTGCAGAGGTCTTGCAGTATTTGCTTTGCCAGCAGTACAAATGGAGCAGCGAAACCAAGGGGGTCATAGATGGATGATACTATGGAGAAAATGCCTCTTCTTGTCATCGTTTGTCTGGCAACAACACTGAGCCAAATGTGACTGTTTCGACGACCCAAAGTATTCTGAGGGCGTGCTCGGTAGGCAGTGGGTCATAATTGATGTCTCTTGTCTTTAACAATCTTTGGATCGATCGTCAGCTGGGATGGTGTTTAGGTTTTTACAGAGACGTCATTACTAGTATATTACACAGTTTGAATCCACAGCCCCAGTCAGTTCAGCAATCAGAGAACTGGCTTCGGTGGCGTTCGGTACAGACTTTAGACAGTCATCGACATAGAAGTTCCGCTTAATTGTATGGGCGACTTCTGAACTTAAGTTGTTTCCTTCATCTGCGACGTGTCTAAGTGCGTAGTTGGCGATACTTGGTGAGCTCACTGCGCTGAACAGGTGTACCTTCATCCAGTATTCTTCGAGTTCGTTTGATATGTCACCGTTCGGCCACCAGAGATGGTTGTATTGGTGTTTTGGGTACTTTCACTTGGTAGAAACATAGACTCCACGTCACAAGTGAAGGCTACCTGGTGTTCCCTGAATCTGGTTAGAACACCTATCAGAGAATTGGTGAGACCAGGCCCTTACAGCAACTGATCGTTTAAAGATATTCCATTGAATTTAGCACTACAGTCAAACACCACTCTAATTTTATCAGGTTTTCATTTATTGTTTACTAGAATTCAGTTCTCTATGCATTGCTTCTTTGCTGAACACTGGTCATTGACACACTCTGCAGCGTTAATAACAAACTGGACAATGTCACCAAAGCACGAAGACCTGTTTCTCGAGGAGTCTGCGGTTTGTGGCTTTTTCGCGCGCCATTTATTCTGGAGATAACTTGGCAATTTTCTGGACCAACACCTGTAGTTCGGTGCATGATCAAGAACAGCTAGGTGAGTAAGTGTTTGCATGGCGCTGAAAGCATTTTAGCAAGTAATGCGAATATCTTTTCATGACATTTCCCTTCGTCTGGTTTTATCGGCTTCCTCCCCACTCGTTTAGTGCCAGGGATACTTTATAAGGATCACCATACTCTTGTTGTAGCAACTGTCTCGCCTGACTATAGCCTTGGTCTGCCTACATGTATATACAGCTGCTGATGAGGTCCTTAGTTCACACATCGGTATGCTGTAGAAGGTAGTAAAGTCTGTCACTGCTACTGGCTGTTTCTATAAGGAGGATCCTGGTGTCAAACGCCAGTATGAAGTCACTGTATTCCGAAGAAATCACCGGTAAACTTGGGAACTTCCGGGCAGGCAAAGCTAGAGCTGTGGCGATACCACTAATTTGCTGCTGTATGGTGTTAACTGGAGGTGAATTAGGCAGTGGATAGGGTGCACCAAGTTACTGTTTCACAGGGTGTATTTACAGGCGGATACGTATACTGTTCTTGATTTGGAAACGTTGAGGATGTGGCATTTGAAGCCTTGACCGGAGGTGCACGAGTGTTAGTAACAGTCTCTTAAGAATTTCTGAGAACAAATTCTTCAGTAGTGCTGGGATTTAGACTGGGTAAGCGGGCACTATTTTCCTGGGTGACAGGAAGTATAACCTGGTTAGCCATATTGCCACCGTTAGCCCGTGTTAGCACCTTCACTCACACAAATTCCAGGGGCAGCCACACTAGGTCCAGCGACCATAACATTCATGTCCTGATGGTTAGCTCGTTGCAACAATAATGCTGGTATGTCTTCATTTTCTTTGTTACCAACATTATCATCGCTAATGTCATTTTCGGTTTCTACAAAAACACGTGCTCTTGCTCGAGTCTTGGGCTATTTCGATATCCAATAGAATCTCTTCTGTCTTTTGCCTCCTGTTCCTTTTTCTTTGTCACAAGTTCTTTTTGCGGCAAGCAACTCGGCGAGGCGTGCTTTGGCTCGCAACTTTTCGGACATAGCCGATTTGCCAGAAGGAAGGGAAGAAGGCCGTTGGGAAGAACGTTTTGAACCAGATCGGCTCAAAAGATCTCCAGGTCTCCTTCAGTCGTTTTCGTTTATTTGGCTTATCCATTCCACCAGTATGGTTTCGGAATTGCAGAATGCTAATTTCCTTGGTCTCATATCTGGACAATTCCTGGTCTTGCTCCAATTCGTCTGAGATGTTTATCCATGACACAATTGAAGTTTTTTTTTTTTTTTACTTATCGAAGCTTCGTTATATTCCTCTAGACACATTTTCACCAAATGGTGGTTGTCAGGATTTTGACATGAGGCCTGTGAGTTCATTGCGTTTTTTCGTTACGTGGCAAGTGATGATCTCGATTTATTTTTTCAATGTTCGAATATCAACTGTCGTACCGAGTTTTCGACGGGAGCACTATAGGCGTTTTACTTACAATTGTGTTCCTATGACAAACGGTCCAAATATTCCTCAGTAAATACCAACTTTCCGTTATATTCGTTATATCCGTTCTGTATGAAATCTTTTTTTAAACTGATAAGTTTCCTCATTTGTTTACAGGAAGACCACTGTCGATTACCAAAAGTTCACGTGACCGAGAACTATGCATAAATTAGCTAAAACAACCCAACCACCGAAGTAAACCAATTCATATGGCCGAGCGTAGACTCGAACCAGCAAACTACCACACAGCAAGCCTTAACATTAACCATCGCGATAACTAGACAACACAAACATTATTTTACAGTTTAATCGTTGGGCATCAACAGTTATAATGATGAAGTATTATATTCTCATTATATTCTCAGTTTGTCTTCATACCTTTATGACCAAACTAAAATTATAACAGACAGACACTGAAGGAAATTATCAGAAGACAAAACAAGAAACAGAATAAGAATGTGAAAATATAACCTCTTTTTTATTGCGCATAGTGTGAAGTAGAAAGTAATGTTTTCTTTCTTCCTTTCCAACCTTCCTAATTAATGCTATATTCTATTGACTCCTTTTTTTTTTTTCTTTCTTCTAAGTTTTCAATAATAGCAAATACGGAGGCAGAATCAGATCTAAGGTTACTTTTTTTTTTTTTTTTTTTTTTTTTTTTTTTTTTTTTTTTGCCTTCCCTTTCGTGTTTGGACGGGGGTGGGTTGGGGCTGGGGAGGATTCTGCTTTATAAAAGATTCATACTCAGTCCAAGAAAGTAGAAAGGGAATAGAAGATTCTTTCTCGATTCTGATTCTCCCACTCTTCTCTTTTTCCTTCTCCTTCACAGCCCCACCTTCCCTCAAGCTCCCCTCCAAACTCCATTACCTCCTTCCTCTCTTTCATGCCAATCCTATTTCTCGCCATTTTCACTACATTTTTTTCTCTATCTTTCCTTCCTAAGAATAATTAACATAAAACTTTATATTAAATCGAAATATCCAGATACTCCAATATTCCATATTCAATTTTTTGAGAGAAAATTATTTTTTATGATTACGTTCGACGGAAAGGATATGTCTGTGTCTTGGTTTGTTTTGTTCTTTGGCAAGAATACATAAAAAAAAAAAAAAAATCCATATGGATTTTAACGACTCTTGCCAAAGGTAAGGGTCCGGTTAAGTTGAGGTCTATTGTTTTTCCTCTTCAAACGCTGAGCATGAATGCTGGAATTCCTGCTACCCTCAGACCGCTCCTAGGCTCGACGCAAGAGAAGAAAGCAATAGACATCTTTATATCATTATTTTCAAATACGATATGAAAAATTTATTATTCTGACATTTCTGTAATTGATGCTAGTCTATATTTATTATCGGGTGGTTCTGGTCAAATTAAAGTAGGGAGTAAAATGAAAAGAAAAATAGAGATTATTGTGTTATTATGAGACTAACTACTCACAAACGTCCATGAGAAATTGACATATATCTGACAACCTTCATGTTCTTATATTACCGATGCACGGCATTGGATATCTATATTTACTATAGCAATTCGCGAAATGAGCAATATTTTTATATTTGTTCATAATCATAGGTACTTCAATAAACGTAAATTTTTATGTAATCGTACCTCCTTTACTGTGATTTAATTTTATACTTTTAGTAAGACTTTCGCTGAAATGAACTTGTAACTTAAGTTCTGTTGTTTGTAACTCGCAATTTATATTTTCCTTTAACGAAATGGAGTTATTACTTTTTTTATTTTGTAAACTTTTCATCAGTTTGCATTGTCTTCTCTATCTCCTTTCATGAGTCACTCTTTCGGCCCTAAAATTACATTTAAACACTTGCACTCCTCTTCTTTTGATCGATCAGTCGATCTAGAGAGAGAGAGAGAGAGAGAGAGAGAGAGAGAGAGAGAGAGAGAGAGGAACCCATCATTCATCAACTTCCCGTCGGTCATTTGCATGAAAGCTTAATGTGTAATTCCTTCCCCCTCTCACGCTAGTCTACTCCGGGAAAACTTTCAGTGGAAACAAAACTCTGGATGTTATTTCCGGCAATACAATCTGCCGAAGGGACCATTTTTCCTTTGTTAAAAACTTCCCTTAATGCGAATCTGTGTTTGATTAACAAAACTATCACGAAGAGGTTTTATTACGTAATGACATGGGGAGTGTTTTATTTTTTTCATTTATTTTCCTGAGCTCTCAATTGTTCACTAGGAAAAATGCAATAATTGTCTTTTTGTCTGTCCAAAATAAATGGATCACTGCTTTGATTTTAGAATTCTGTTTCTAGTGTAAGTTTCGGTTGGTGGATGAGTTCAGAGGTCTAGGCTAGACCTCCTCTTCACTTGAACTTCTTTATTATATATTTTCATGTTGTTTTAATTTCACAGTTTGTCGGTATGTTCGTATGTTCGAATATTTCCTAGTAATCTTACATAAAAATGTACGCGGGGATCTTTATCAAAATCACCCCGAGGCTTGATGTCTCTGTCTCTGAAAATAACCAGCTTTGTGAAAGAGTGATTTGTGGTAGGAATTCGTCAACCTTAGCGAAAGTTTGCGCTTAAAAAGACTGGATATTTATATTGTTTTATTATTCTTTACAAAAACGTGTTTTAAACATTACACAAAACTGTATTAACTTAGTAAAGTTCCTGATAACAGATTTTTATCGTTCATATCATATGAGCAAGTTAATATACATAAATACATGAAAACAATTGTTTTTCAATTCACATAACAAATATATATAAAAATAACTAAAGAGAAATATAACAAATAAATTATATGTCCGTGCATAATAGAAGGCTATAGGGCTGATTTTTTCACAATATAAATACGCAGTTATTAATATTGTAAATTGTATCTCTGTCAGTTATCGGTAAGGTTAATGTGGTTCAAAATTGCAGAATATAAAAAAATAAAGAGCTCAGTCATAGAAATAGTGTGTGTGTGTGTGTGTGTGTGTGTGTGTGAGAGAGAGAGAGAGAGAGAGAGAGAGAGAGAGAGAGAGAGATTGGTAAAATCTTGGTAGCAAAGTGGAGTTGTTCGTGCGTCTCGGTGGTGTCATTGTTGGTGGTAGGTCTTCTCATCATCTGGGTAGGGAGGAGAAATTCTTCCTGCGTCGTATTTAGTGTAGGTCTTACTTGCTGGATGAGAAGCGCCTCCAGCAGGCGTAACCGACGGGCATCAGGGGCCTTCCGGAGGACGCGCGACCTTATTATTGAAATATAACCCCTCTCCACAGGTCGAGACCCCCTGAAGCAGACGCATGTGGGTGTACCAGTATACATGCCCAGTCCGCGGTTGTAGCGGGGGGGGCGCCTACGTTGGTATGACTACCATGCGCCTGTCGAAGAGACTCTCGTGCCACGCCCAAGAGGGGCTATCAAAAATCACGCACGCACCAAACATCAAGAGGCCATCTCCCGGGATGTGATCATCCAAAACACGAAGATCATCGGGAAGGCCTGCCACAACAATGAGACCACCGAGCACGACAACTCCACGGAAGACGACGCCCCCGAACGAGATACTCCCGCAGAATCCAATCATAATCAAGTTAGCCGTGACGTCCCGCAGCATAGCGAAACGCCCATCGACGTAACCGCGCCGCTAAGGAGGTCTAGGCGGCTGCTAGGACTTACAGTATCGCAACCATCAACGCATGGAAAGTGGCTTGAGACCCGGTTTCAAGCCACCAATGAAAACGAAGACCTACCGTCACCAGCCAATAGTAGATCAGCATGGGCAGGCCCCTGCTGTCAACTCCAATATAAACGAGACGGACACCGCGTTCAAGATCAGTCCACCCTCAGCTTCCCAGCCCGAGGATGTCTGGCAGCTCCAGACGAAAGCTCGCTTGCTTCAAAAGAGAGAGAGAGAGAGAGAGAGAGAGAGAGAGAGAGAGAGAGAGAGAGAGAGAGAGAGAGAGACATATAATATATATATATATATATTATATCGTTAATGACTTTGATACTATGGTATCATAGTTTATCTGTAAAATTCAAATATATACACCAATTTTTGGCTCTGTATTTGATCATGACCTCCATAGGCGCTCTACTAGCCTGTCTAAGTAGCACGGAAAAAAGCCGCTATTTTCGGAAAATAAGAAGAAGAATCTCTACAAGTGTAAATGCTGCTGAGTAGCCATTACTTTTATAAAAGTATATTATTATTATTATTATTTTATTATTATTATTAATTATTATTTATTATTTTATTATAAGAGTGTAATAAAATTAAGCTAAACAGAAGCCTTTAAGAGTCAATTAAACTCGAGTTAATAAAACCAAACGCAATTTTTCCCTAGAGCAAAGGGAATATGTTACCTGATCGCATTGTAGCTTTAGATTACTGAATGTTTAAATGAATGATTTTCCAGGATGACCAACATTTTCTATTACTGCAAAAGATATTGGAATTTTGTTTGCAATATTTCTGCATAATTTTTCAGTTAATTATTAGCTGCTAAAGCATTATGTCGAAAAATTTTTATAATCCTGGACTTCCTTAGTCTACAAAAACATAAAAACCCAAAATGATAATTCGGTTACTTGCCAAATAATATTTATGTAGTTATTCAAATTCTTATATGGTTCTCTATAAACTAAATAATCATTCTTTAATCTTAAAATCATGGTGTGAGATTATTAGATATGGTATGAGTATTGATGATTTAAATTCTGATACATTATTATAGCAAAGAGTTGTTTTTTACAAGTAAAGTATCCCACATTGTTAATACATTTACTCTTATAATTATATTACTGTTGGGGTGAAGTGAAAAATGTACTAATAATTTATTAATTCTTCAATTCAGTTACTAGATTACTATGAACTATCATATTTTAATACACACACACACACACACACACACACACACACACACACACACACACATACATATATATTATATATATATATATATATATATATATATATATATATATCTATATACATATATTTACATATAATTTTTATGATATATTCAAAGTTATGTATTATGAATTAAAGCAATTTTCTAATGGTTTCCGTGTTCCAGATTTGGGATCTAAATAAAGTTCCAAGGAGTAAAGTGTTTCTAGAAACAAATTTCAATAGTTAATAGTATGATTAATGTTGCAAAATGCAGTCATTATAAAGATAGATTTCATCAAAGAATTCATTATTCTCAGCGTTAGAGGCTAAAGTAATTCAACCCAAAACAGACCAATCGCTTCTAAATATAAGCAACTACATAAATGCAATCATGTAATGTATGAAATATAATTTCATTTGTTATATCGTGCTAACAATTAACAAATATTCCCTTTCCTGTGCTGAAATATGTTAACAAAGCACCCATTTAACACTAGAGACCATAACTGCAATGGCTGTTATTATGGAGTAACATTTTTCAGACCTGAATCGTTCAGAGAGTAATAATGTCACAGTAATAATGTCTCAAGACGTTCCTCGACGAAGTGGAAGGAAATCGATAGAGCTCTGGAGGGACACTTTTCATTCGAGGGCTGGTAAGATGGAAGAAGCTAAGGGGCGAAAACCACGAGGTAATCATAACCTTGGTTGAAAGAGACAGGTGATTGGTTTGTACGCTGATTCATTGATTAAAGCAGTGATCACTAATTCTTGGGCTGAGCCGAAAATGGACCACTTAAGTAGTATTTGAGCTGGTCACTAAACTATACTCACTTATCATTATTAATCGTATTGTCAAAAAAGGTATTAATATTTGAAAATCGTCAAGATGGTAAGTCCCAACCATAGGAACTAAGACTGCGCCGTTCATACTGCAGCCTAATATAAGTCTTTGATGAGAGTGTCTATCCCCAATCTGCATGACGGCAAGTGTAAATGTACCTAGAACTTCTTAGCTGTTAAATCTAAATGCTACATAAATAAGGTAAAAACTAAAACTAAAATGAGAATTAACTGAAATACCTACAATAATGGGAATTAGTAGATGGGGTACTCTTTATCTCCTTACTTTATGGAATTGTTTATCTAAGCATATATATATTTGATATAATTTTCATTTCATAAGGTTTAGTGTAAGTAGCCCACAAATTTAGTGAAACATTAATTTGTTTAGACTGATGTTCATCTTTAGTATATATACGAGTGTAATAAAGAATGTAAGTACACAAAACGGCAAGAAAAGAAATTGCCCATTATTTTTTCAGATTTTTTTTCACCAGGCAAAAGTTCCTATTACATGATATTACATGACTAACATGATCATTAAGATTAAAAGCATTATCTTAGACACTAAAAGATAGAATTAAGACAAAGCATAATGACGAGGCAAAATACAAAAAAGAAGGCTTTCGTGACAGTATTAACAAACTGTCATGCAGACCATCAGACAGATGAAGCTTCTTGAACACTCATTGTTCCTTGCGTATATTTTTTTTCTTAATTTTCCAAACTCATGACTTGTTCCATTCTAATAATAATAATAATAGCTCGAGTTGAAATGAAATGCACGGAACAGGAAACTGATATATAATAGAAATAAAAGGAGAACAGAGTAAAACACATAACTAAGAAGTTATATAACACCAGACATCAAGAGAGGTAAGAGGGATATGAGGAAAGTAACTGCACTTTTGTCTCCTTAAAGGATGATTTCTTATAATTTTTGTTTAATTGCCCTTTAGTTTTCATTTCACTAAAACTATCATTGAACATAGCAATATTTAAAGAATTTATATTGATTAGACTAATTCGGTACTTTGTACTCCTAAGGACTATTCTTTGCAATATCATAATACAGATATACACACAAGTACGAACATATACGCACACACACGTACACACACACACATACACACACACACACACACACACACATATATATATATATATATATATATATATATATATATATATATATATATATATATATATATATATATATATATATATATATGTACAAGTCATATCACATTATTGAGATTCTTGTACATACATCGAGCACAAATGTCCTTTAATATCTAATCGCTCTACCACGGATTTAATATATTTTCATATATGTTAAACTGATAGCGAATTGTTTAGTTGATAAGAAATTTGTCTGCTCACGGCATTGACCATCGAATCAACAAATTCAGGACGCACAGTGAAACCTTAGATCACACGCCACCGCAAGAGGATATAAGTTTATGCCTTCTCTCAACTACAAATCCCTGTCGCTCTCAGGTGTTCTTTGTTTTTGGAGTCGGTATCAACTACCTCGACTTTTGTAAAATTGTAGTGCTTTTGTTCGCATTTAGCTATTATGTAGTCATATCATATTACCATGATTCATACACATATGTCGAGCTAAAAATGTCCTTTTAATATCGAACATTTATGAAAATATTATTAATTCCGAGGTAGAGCTAATTAAATATAAAGGACATTTGTAGCTCCATCCTTGTATATGAATCACGTTAATATGGTATGACTCATATAATGGCTACCTGCTGACAAAAGCACTACAACGTTACCGAGGTCGAGGTGGTTGATGCCGACTCCAAAACAACGAAAAACAACGAACACCTGAGAGCGACAGGTATTTGTAGTTGAGAGACGGCATAAACTTATATCCTTTTTGCCGGTGGCGGTGTGGTGGGTAATGGCTTCACTGTGCTTCCTATATTTTTTTTTTTTTTTTTGTTTTTTTGGTTTCAATTGTTCCCTGCCCGGGTGCCGCCGACAAATTTCTTATCGACTAAAAAATTCCCTTCAATTAACATATATGAAAATATTAATTCCGAAGTGGAGCGAATTATATATTAAAGGAAGTGATGAAATTCCATATATCAATTAATAAGTGAAATGCTTTGTCTGAGAAAATATTAAATCTCGAAATTTGTATCATGAACAAACGTAACGTAAAAAAAAAAAAAAATAAATAAATCCCTCTATCAAACAAATACTCCCTTAAGTATCATACTTTAATTTTTTAGGAGTATTATAAATGCTCTGAACTTTCTAAACGAGCAATGTTTCGCAGTGAGCTTCATTAATTAGAAGATTTTGGCTCGAAATGCTGATGCTGAATTAAGGGTTCCAACGGAAAACTATTTATTATAATATTTTAAGATCAGCAGAAAATATTAGTCCCTGCAACGAAATTTCCATTGATATATTAGAATTACATTGAGGCCATCTAAATGAAAATATTTTCTAATCAATCGTAGTTCTCGTAGTACTTAACTGAGAGGCAAAAACTGGAGGGAGAATTTGACAGTCAGGT
Organism: Macrobrachium nipponense; assembly: GCF_015104395.2. NCBI lineage: Eukaryota > Metazoa > Arthropoda > Malacostraca > Decapoda > Palaemonidae > Macrobrachium > Macrobrachium nipponense. The sequence continues at coordinate 39,431,638 of NC_061095.1, read as the reverse complement.
AAAAGAGTGCTTTGGAATAGTAAAGAATTTAGAAGACGAAATTCATCACAACTGGAAGACAGTGGAACTTTGAGGGTTAGATATTAGAACTCATAATACTGAATGAATAGATTCTCTACTAATCGATTGGCTGGACACGAAAAAAAGGTGAAAAACAAACATCTTGTTCACTTCAATATCTAACTGTTATTGATAGCCCGTGCAGCTGGAAAGACGTCCTAATCTGTACCGTGATTCTTCCAGCTATGATACCTGAAGTCTTTCAACTCTTGCGTGTCATTGATTTTATGACTAGACCATTAAGGCGACATTTTATGACTTGGCAAGGTTACTGAGATATGTGTTACTGCATGATTAGTATTACTTCGTTTTATGCTTTAGTAATAAAACTGAATAGTTAATAGTTTGTTTAACGTGTAGCTCGCGGAAGAAAGAAGACTTTCTTGAAGAATAAATTAAGACATTAGAAACGTAACTTTGATTGACTGTTATGCATTTGCGTTAACCGGAAAATATTTTTTGAAAAATAATCATCATTATTAGTTGAAGAAGTAGTATAATTATCGTTCTCGTTAATGATCAGTAAATAAAGTCAATTGTTCATTTATTGTTAATGAAAATAGGTATTTCACAACTTTGTTACATTTTTGTTGTCTCCCACTATTATGCTCCATTAGCATTAGAGAATTTATAGGAGTTCACTTCATCTGAATGGTTTCTTATTACTCTCTTGTATCCAAAAAGAATTTTCAAATTTGATCATTGGCATTTGAATGTTAATTGTCTAATATTCTCAAATAAAAAGTTACCAAAACTATTTTATCTACTTGGCAGTGAAGTCTCTTTATGAAATTATAATCATTAAACTATGACATTTCATATACATTGAAATTCTAAATCATGTAGTCACTTAATATAGTAATTACTGCAAATGAATCTGATTATAAAATGGGAAGAGGTACGAGAGAGACAGTCTATTTAAAAAGCAAGTAATGCACAAAAAAGTTATGATATAATTACAGGTTAGAAGACAACATTAATAGCCGCAATAATTCGTAATTAATCATCTACATGTAATTCGAGCATATTTTATCAAACGTCTTGGTATTCTAATTTAAAAACGCCATCTTATTACAGTTAGATCACTGCCAATCTTTTTCAAATTTATCAGGGCATTTGAAACTGTCAGTGGTGGTTTTTATAGATTATTAATATCAACAATGTGTAGAGCCTCTGTATATCAAAGCTATAGACATTACTCAATCATTATCTCCTCAGTTCAGTTTTAGTTTCTAGATTTAAACAATGCTATGAATTACTTGACTCTAAATGACTCCTGGAACTGCGATCTATGAATATACAGACGTTATCATGATATGGTCATAGGTATGGAATAAATGGCTAAGTAATAATTAGACGCCACTGTTCAAATGTTTGTGTTCTTTTAACAGTCCCTGGACACCCTAGGGAGTAATCAAGGAAGCAAAAGAGTAGGAATTGTAGGGGCATGATGGTGTTTAGTAAACCAGGAAAAGTACTTGGTTGCATCGTACGTTATATAAAGACTTATTAGTTGGCCCAATGATGAAAAAGAACACATATATTCTTATATAAGGCAGAATATGTTCCATTGGACAAATTGACTGAATATTCCTAAAGAGTTTAGATCCTAGATTAAACGTTCCTCTTCCACTCAGACATCATAAATGTACAATGTATTCAAGATTGTTATCATCAAACAGAGAACGATTGAAATTTAAGACAAAACTGCTCGCATGCGTGGAGAGCAATGGGACGTTTATGTTGATTATCTTCTAAGGAAAAATAATTTGTTGAAAAGTATAACTTTATTCAGTTCTTTAAAGGACAATTTGTTTTACTATAACTCTAAATTTCGTCATTTTCTTTTGTGTGTGTGTTTTTATTGGATTGCTTATATTACTGCTAATCTTTAAGGTAATTTATAAAAAAAAACTCTCATTCTCTTTGCTACTGTAATTACAGAACAGTTATTAAATTGAAATCGTATCTTCCAAATAGCACAATATTAAGCCATTCACATGTGCCGAGGCATTCGGGAGTCATTAGGAATTCCAGCCTTTCTATCTTTGCGAGGTCGATCAAATCAAACAAACGCCAGATATGGGTTACAATATTTCTCTTCAGCAAATGTTACCAATTCAGAGTCTAATCCATCTTCATTGCTCTGTCGTCGGGAAAGATGAAAGCTTTGCTCACTCGCTGCAGGTATGCATAAATTTGTTAATATTTTTTCTTTTTGTATTTACTTTCCTCTAACAAGGAGGTTATGTTTTGGTTATTATTATTTTTTGTTGTTGCCTGCTTCTACTGTCTGAGAGTGCAAAATATAATATGTGCAATTACGAAAACTTAGCCACCACTAAACCTTGCAAATAGCAGTTATTGTTAGAAGGAAGGGGACCTTATTTTAGGATAGATGAGAACTCTTGGTTGATTTTTATGATTTCCGTTCGTGCTTGTTAAATTTTGCACTGTTATTACCCATCATTGCTTGTCTTACAGCCAAGGTATTCTCTAGTTAGACCTTGGTTACAGCTAAGAATTTAACTCAGTGTTACGATATGAATTCTCTTATATCAGCTAGAGAGCTCTGGTGTTCTTATATTCGATATGAAAGTAGAGTGACAGACCATATGTGACTGGTTAAAGTATTTTTAATTTCTTCGTTTTTATTTATTTTGCGTTCTTAAGTAAAATTTTCTTTCTTCCTTCTTTTGTGTATTTACTGCAGTCTCTTCACAACTGCATAAACGCAATAACGAAATCAAAATATTAATAAATAAAGATGGTAAAGAAAATCAATAATGAAAATTAATTGGAAAATATATTTTAAAGAGTATTATTATTATTTTGTTGCATTGGTGTATCCTTGAGTAAAATATTATTTCTTAGTGTTGAAGTTTCACATCACCGTCATCCAATTATTCTTCTCTTCAAAAGATAAAACCTACAACAACAATGTGTTAATAAATAATGTGCCTTATCTCACAGAACTGAGGCATTATCAGAAAGGTTCAAGAAAGAAAAGTCCCGACTCTTCGCACGTTAAGTATGGCCCGAAAGTTCTATCCTTAATACGTTTATTTTGTATATTCATACAGACTAGTAATGAGACTGGACCGCTAAAGTTGTTATCCATAGCCCGAAAATAGTTACCATACTACCAATAGATGTATTTTTATAAATACTTACTGTGCTTACTGCTATCATTTTTTATCAGTTTCGTATTAAAATGAAATTATTATTATTATTATTATTATTATTATTATTGTTATTATTATTATTATTATTATTATTATTATTATTATTATTATTATTATTATTATTATTATTATTATTATTATTCTGTTGAATATAGTGGCAGAATTCAGCGAATTGATCTTATATATTTTCTTTTCTATTTTTCTTATTACTCGCTTTCCTGGCTCAGCGATACTTCGCAATAATTGGTCAATATTGGGGATAATGCTGAAAGTGGTATTTTATTCAGAACAGACTTTATTAATCAAAGACTGGTATTATCAGTATAATGGTATTATCAGAATACTGGTATATGGGAAGGCATTCCTCTGGTCCAGATCAAACAGGGGTCGTCGTCAGTGTTGGTATCATTCCATAAACGAGGTCAATGTCAGGCCGGGGTCGTCTCTGCTATTCAGCTGTTATTGATGCTGGTGTAGCTCTGGCTTATGGCGACGTTTCAACCTTCTCGTGGTCATCTTCATGGCTGATCAGCAGTAGAAGTAAAGAGATGTTGTCTACGTGCCGATATTTATAGCGGCTCGAATCCTAGAGCTGCGTTCTCATTGGCAAGCAGGTCTCAGACTTCGCCCCAGACTGGCTCGACCAATGAGAACGCATCTCTAGTATTCGAGCCACTATAAATATCGGCATGCAGACACCATCTCTTCACTTCTACTGCTGACCAGTTCAGGAAGATGACCTAAAAGAAGGTTGAACGTCCGCGAATAAGCCAGAGCTACACCAGCATTAATACCAGCTGAATACCATAAACCACAACGACCGCGGCCTGTCATTGACCTTTCTTATGGAATGATACCAACACCGACGACGACCCCTGCTTGATCTCGACCAGAGGAACGCCTTCCCATACACCAGTATTCTGAGTAACTACCAGTTATACTGATAATACCAGTCTTTGATTAATAAAGTCTGTTCTGAAGTAAATTACCACTTTCAGCATTATTCCCAATGTGAATATTGGCCAATTATTGCGAAGCATCGCTGAGCCAGAAAAGTGAGTAATAAGAAAAATAGAAAAGAAAATATATAAGATTAATTCGCTGAATTCTGCCATTATATTCAACAGAATTTGTTCAAAAGAGGGTCTTCTTCCAAAATATTATTATTATTATTATTTTTTTTTTTTTTTTTGCTCTATCACAGTCCTTCAATTCGACTGGGTGGTATTTATATGTGGGGTTCCGGGTTGCATCCTGCCTCCTTAGGAGTCCATCACTTTTCTTACTATGTGTGCCGTTTCTAGGATCACACTCTTCTGCATGAGTCCTGGAGCTACTTCAGCCTCTAGTTTTTCTAGATTCCTTTTCAGGGATCTTGGGATCGTGCCTAGTGCTCCTATGATTATGGGTACGATTTCCACTGCATATACCCATATCCTTCTTATTTCTATTTTCAGATCTTGATACTTATCCATTTTTTCCCTCTCTTTCTCTTCAACTCGGGTGTCCCAATGGTATTGCGACATCAATGAGTGATATTTTCTTCTTGACTTTGTCAATCAGCGTCACGTCTGGTCTGTTTTGCACGTATCACCCTATCCGTTCTGATACCATAGTCCCAGAGGATCTTTGCCTGATCGTTTCTATCACTCCTTTAGGTTGGTGCTCGTACCACTTATTAATGCAAGGTAGCTGATGTTTCTTGCACAGGCTCCAGTGGAGGGCTTTTTGCCACTGAATCATGCCTCTTTTTGTACTGGTTCTGTGCAAGTGCCGGGCATTATCGCTTGCTATGTGGTTTATGGTTTCATTTTTCGTATTGCACTTCCTACATATGGGAGAGATGTTATTTCCGTCTATCGTACTTTGAACATACCTGGTTCTTAGGGCCTGATCTTGTGCCGCTGTTATCATTCCTTCAGTTCCTTCTTGAGCTCTCCCCTCTGTAGCCATTGCCAATTGTCATCGCTGGCTAGTTCTTTAGTCTGTCTCATGTATTGTCCGTGCATTGGTTTGTTGTGCCAGTCCTCTGTTCTTTCTGTATTTCTCCTGTCTCTGTATATTTCTGGGTCTTCGTCTACTTTTATTAGTCCTTTCTTCCCCATTGCACTCTTTAGCCACTCGTCTTCACTGGTTTTCAGATATAGCCCCAGTGCTCTGTTTTCGATGTTGACGCAGTCCTCTATACTTAGTAGTCCTCTCCCTCCTTCCTTTCGTGTTATGTATAGTCTGTCCGTATTTGCTCTTGGTGTAGTGCTTTGTGTATTGTCATTTTGTTTCCTGGTTTTCTGATCAATGCTGCGGAGTTCTGCCTTCGTCCATTCGACTATTCCTGCACTGTATCTGATTACTGGCACTGCCCATGTGTTTATGGCTTTTATCATATTTCCGGCGTTGAGTTTTGACTTGAGTATCGCCTTGAGTCTCTGCATATATTCTTTCCCTGATCGTGTCCTTCATCTCTTGGTGTTTTATATCTCCTCCTTCCATTATTCCCAGGTATTTGTATCCTGTCTCATCTATGTGTTTGATGTTGCTCCCATCTGTAGCTTTATCCCTTCAGTTCTCGTTACTTTGCCTTTTTGTATGTTGACTAAGGCGCATTTTTCTATTCCAAACTCCATCCTGATGTCCCCAGATACAATCCTTACAGTCTGGATTAGGGTATCTATTTCCTTGATGCTCTTACCATACAGCTTGATGTCGTCCATGAACATCAGATGGTTGATTTTGTTGCCTCTTTTCTTGAGTTGGTACCCGGCATCCATCTTCTGTAGTACTTTTGTCATGGGAATCATGGCTACTACAAAGAGTAGTGGGGACAGTGAGTCGCCCTGGAAGATCCCTCTGCCTGATATTAACCTCTGCTAGTCTTATTCCAGAAGCTTGTAAGTATTTGTAATTCCAGTTGCGCATTGTATTTTTTTGAGGAAGCTGATGGTATTTTCCTCTGCCCCATATATTTTCAGGCATTCTATTAGCCATGTGTGTGGTATCATGTCGAAGGCTTTCTTATAGTCTATCCATGCCATGCTTAGGTTGGTTTTCCTTCTCCTACTGTTCTTCATTACCATTTTGTCTATCAGGAGCTGGTCTTTTGTGCCCCTACACTTCCTTCTACAGCCTTTCTGTGGTGGGGATGGTGTTTGTCTCCTCTAGCCTTTCACTGATGATACCTGTTAGTAACTTCCACATTATTGGCAGGCAGGTGATAGGCCTGTAGTTACTGGCTATATTTCCCTTACTCTTGTCTTTTTGTACTAAGGATGTTCTATTTGGGTGCTTGGTGATTTGAGATACAATGCTGGAGTTGTTCTGCTATTCGTGGTGTAGGCCTTGAAGTGTTTTGAGCCAGTATCCATGGACTTCATCGGGACCTGGGGCTTTCCAGTTTGGCATTTTCTTTAGTTGGTGTCTGACTGTGTCTGTCGTGATGTCTGTGAATCTTTGTTTTATTCTCCCTGTTTCTTCTTCCTTGACTTCCTGGAGCCATGTTGCATGTTTGTTGTGTGATACCGGATTGCTCCATATGTTTTCCCATAGTCTCTTACTGGTTCGGCTTCAGGAATTTCTGGGTGGTTGTCTTCCCCTCTTAGTTGGCTGTTAGTCTTTTCTGGTTGGTTCCGAATAGTTTGTTCTGTTGGTATCCCATATTCCTGTTCGTGTACTGTTGGATCTTGTGTGCTTTGGCCTTAAGCCTCTGTTTTACATCTTCTATTGTGTTGTTTAGTCCCCTCTCTTGTACTTTGTATTTCTCGTTGAGTTCCTCCTTGTTTCTTGCTTCTTAGCCTTTTTTCTGCCATCTCTTTCAGTTTACTCAAGTCAGATCTCATCACCATGATTTGCTTTTCCAAGCGCCTTTTCCAAGGAGGTTGCTTGCTGTTTTAGTTTCTGTTGGGTTGATTGTGCTGGTGGTGTTGGTGTTCGAATCCCCATCAGTTCTGCTACTAATCTTGCTCCTGCATATGTCAAGTTATTTGTTTCTGTGATACTGGTGGTGTGTATTAGGCCCAATATTTCATTGACCTCTCTTGTTTTCTCCCTTAATTTCTTGGTGTTTGTAGGCTTTCATGGAGGGGATCTTTGTTCTCTCTGTATCTTGCTCCATCCATTGTCTAATCTTTTCTACCCATTCCGTCCTCTCTGTTACTTCGTCGGTGTTTCTTCGTGTGTCGTTGTTTGATACTTCATCATCCCTGTCGTCTTCTGTGGCATCGTCTCTCAGTTCGTCTTCATGTAATTCGTTGTCGTGTGACATTTCCCTTTCCAGTTCTTCTCTTTCTGTTGGGGAGAGCCAGTTCTTTTTCTTTATGTTCCTTACTTGGTCTGCCAGCCTCGCTCTGTTTGGGGGGTGTTATTCCTCTCATTCCAGATGTTGATCAATCTTCTTCTATATCCTCTCTCCGTCGGGTTGCTTCTGATGTAGCATCTCCATATTTCCTTATTTTCTTTCTCTTGTCCATTTCTTCCTTTTTGCTTCTGTAGCTCCAATCTCAGGCTGTTGATTGCTGTCGTTGTGGTGATCAGTTGCTGGATGACGACCTCCAAGTACCTGACCGTCTTCCCCTACAATTGGGGTTGAATACCTGGTTGCCGGACGAGGCTCCTCTGTTGCCAGAGGTTCCATTTACGTCGTTGTGGTTTATTCCTTCATTTCTTTCCATCATTTTGCTGAGTTTTGGCTATTTAACCCATAGCTGGACCCTACCCCATCAGGGATAGTACTCATTTACAGCTGAGTAGACTGAGGAAATTATGGTAAAGATCCTTTCCCAAGGAATCAACGCCGAGGAGAGCGGTCACCCATCCAACGACTGACCAGCCCCAATGTTGCTTAACTTGACTTAAGTCTATTGACGACCTAACCAACTCCTCCACGGCGCCACATATTATTATTATTATTATTATTATTATTTTATTATTATTATTATTATTATTATTATTATTATTATTATTATTTTCCTTACAATTCGCTTCTCAGGCTCAGCGATGTTTCTGAGTAACTGACCAATATTCATATTGGGAATTTTCAAAAATTATAAATGCTGAAGGTAATCTTTTTATTGGAACAGGATATCAGGTCCAGGTCAAGCAGGGGTCGCCGTCAGTGCTGGTCTGAACTACGCCTACAGAATAATACCAGCACTGACGACGACCCCTGCTTGACCTGGACCTGATATCCTGTTCCAATAAAAGATTACCTTTAGCATTTATAATTTTTGAAAATTCCAAATATGAATATTGGTCAGTTACTCAGAAACATCGCTGAGCCTGAGAAGCGAATTGTAAGGTAAATAGAAAAAAACAATATATAAAATTCAACTCGCTTAATTCTGCAGAATGGTGTCTCCTATTTACATAAAAAAAGGTAAAATCTTACAATGCGTGAACTGGGGAAACGGTGGGGTAATGAAAGTACTTGCCGGCCAGTTTTGCGACTCGAAGCGATGGCTTCACAAAGGAGGACCGCAATTGTAGACGTCTCTTGACTCCGTATTGCAGAAAATAAGTGTTCTTATCGATACTTGAAGGACAGCAACACCTCGAAACCTCTTGTAGAAAGTTTCTTCTCTCAAGGCTTGCTCAACGTCGAAGATACCTCGGTCGTCCACTCCCGGACTAGACGACTTGACCAGAATTCAACCAACTCTCGCGTGCCTTTTCCTCTCTGATCCTTCGTTTGTTTCTTCTCTTATCTCTATCTGGTGATCTCTGCTGCTGATCTCTCACTGATAATCGGATCTGTGGCTCTTACTGATGATCTGATCCTTGCTACTTCGTCAGTCATATTTATATGGTGACCTGGGGGCGGGGCCTACGGGGGAGGCGGAGCACGAACGTCGCAGACTCCCGAGATTACTAGAACTTCTTAGAAGAGTCTGGACGAAGTATTACATCAGAAATTGCGGCGTTCCTCACATCCCGTCGGCGCCTGTCAAGTTCCCCAACACTGAATATTTGATTACAAGAATATCATTTTTCATTCTACAGACAAGTAGCTAGGATAATCCTTTACTAAATTGAAGCAAATGCATCCTTATCCTATTTTGCTATAGTTAATTACCCTTTTCCTCCTCTTTACTTACTTTAAAGATTTTTAGCTTCATTATCATAATTATTTGCGAAACTGGTGTTACTCTTCGATTATAACTCTTGCAGCTGATGCAGTCTCAGGTGCATATATCCTGTTAGCAAAAATGCTGTTTCATGCGAGTCGTATAAGTAAAGGCACAGTAGTATATATCAAGAAAAGTAAAGAATCTAAAAATGTGAAAATAAGTCATAAGTATGAAGCAAATATATATAAATAATAAAAGAACAAAAGTGTTGAAAATTAAATGTAAGAAGTAATGGTGGATTTCCAATAAAATTAATTATGTAATTGTGACAAGAGTTTTTGCTCCAAACATTGATTTTCTGTCGAGATAACTGTGCTTATTCATTTTTTAACCATCTTTTCCTCCCTTTGTCTCTTTCTTGAAATTTTAGAACATTTTGTCTATATTTTACTTCAGTCCACTCTCTATCTGTTTGACGGCAAGTGAAAATGAATAACGTTTTGTTAACTCACGTCGAAATTTTATAATAATCGAGAGAAATTCTCGGAAGCAAAGTTGCATGACCTAAAAATTAACGGTATTTACCTTAGGAACGACAGCAGGAGCTGAATCCTCTCAACTATTGCAGTTATTCTCACTGGAAAAATTCTTCTTATTGTGATGTTAATTATCAATATGGGAAAAAACTGATTGCGTAATTTATATAAATTTGAATGTGGTAGAAATATATTTGTTTATTTCCTTTAATAGGAATGGCTATCTATTTTTATCAAGTAAGTGAATTACTAGAACAAGTTTTTCTTTTCACAGAGTTCCTGTATACTCGAGTCTAAATTGAAATCATATAGTTACTCTATTTATCATTTCAGCTGTTGCAGACTTACATAATAACATTAATTAAGGAATAAATGAAAACTTGTTATATTTTCTCTTTGGTCCCGATTTTTATTTATAGTGTTACTGGTGTATTTCTAATAAAATCCTGTGAGTCTTTTGTTATGAGTGCATAGGTGACTATCCAATCCCTCTGACTGGTGCAAGAAGTTGACAAACACATGTTTCCTTTTACACACACACAGGCGCGCGACTCGCGCACATGCATACACACACACACACACACACACACACACATATATATATATATATATATATATATATATATATATATATATATATATATATATATATATATATATATATACACACACATATATATAGTTATAAGCTTTACAAAACACTTCCATTTGCTTGTCTTGCATTGTATAACATAATAGAAATATGATCGTGGTCTACAAGTTCCTGTTGTGCTTATCATTAACAGAATTTATAACCTTCTGACCTTAAAATATTTTAAAGCAAGAGCATACATATCTTGAAGTTTTCATTTAGTATATATAATATTCAGTAAGAGAAAACTATTGTGTGTCTACGTCTGTCCGTCCGCCCTCAGATCACAAACACTATAACTCTATAAGGCTAGAGGGCTGCAAATTAGTATTTTGATCATCAACCCTCCAATTATTAAACATTCCAAGTTGCAACCTTCTAGCCATGGTAGTTTTGATTTTATTCAAGGTTAAAGTTAGCCATGAATCTTGCATCTGACAGCGCTATCCGGAGCCATAAGACGTACCCTCACGTCACTGCATCTGGTGAGCAACTGGAGAGCTGACGGTCGGCGGTCATAGCATAGTTGATGGTTTTATATAGCATTACGCGTTGTGCAAAAAACTTGATTGCCCCAAAGAAACTTCGGCGCATTTTTTTTACTTCTTTCAGTTTTGATTCATAAGATATTATGAAACAATAAAAAAAGCATGCCTAATACTTTCCGGCTTGTCAATTGATACTAACACGGATGTACTCGTTGATAGACTTGTGGGAGATAGGCCTGGTACCATCCAGGAACATCCTGAATTCGTACATACCTCCTAAAGATAAGCGGTGGGACTGTCATATGTATATACCTTAGCAATTATAATTAATTTGATTCCTACTGTGATTTTTTTTATGCGTGTTTCTCAGATTAATCATTTCACCGTCTCCTCCCCTTCGTTACAAATCTGTTCAACTGAACGGTAAGATAAAGGTTAAAATGGTAAAAACATTCGTAAACTAGAGGCGTGGCTAGGAAGCTTCAAACTTTCAATATCATGCCCTGAAAAGCTTTCGTTTTAAAGCGAGATGCACTGTCAACCAGACAATTGAGACAAGGCTTTCATCTTTAATGACTGGTGAACCTTTAATAATTTAAGAAATTCTCTCAACAAATGAACGAGACAGACTAGAATTATAATTATGAGCAGAATATGTCATATGCATAACAAATAAGACAAATCTCAAAACTCTTTATGACTATCTATATCTCAATATTTGACATATAGAAAAAAATGTCTCTGAACCTTCATTACACTGAAATCATATTTATGGCAATGAATATATCATCATTAAAAATTAGTTCATTTTTTCATAAACCCTTGTTTATAATGAGGATTCCATTTATAATATCATAGACTTAGTCATAATTCAGGTTAAATTTCTACCACTAAAATTCTTATGCAGTTTTCCATCGGATTTATGTGAAGTCAAGGTGGCTATAAGTCCGAAGACAAAGGGAGATCCCTAACAGCCTAAGTACAGCAAAGACTTCAGGAAATGTGCCCCAAAATCATGTATTGCAGCAGTGCAAAGCAATGGTGGCTTCACGTGTTCAATCGTGCATTCTCTAAAGCTTACATACTAGGTAAAATACTTTATGTTGACCTCTAACTTAAGAATACAAAGAATGCTTGTATTGTAACTGATTAGATCCGAATGGCAATTGTGCTTCCTTTTCTGTAGTATCGGACGTACAAAGCATTGCATAGATCTTTATCTAGCATATCTATAATCATTCATCCTTCAGTTAACATCAGAATACCTGGGTTTAAAGTAATTAGGAACGTTAATAGATTAATATAATTTGATAATGGTGCTAACATGAATCTATGCTAACTATATTAAGATATAATGGTTGTTTTGACATCAGGTTATTTTGCTGTCTTATATGGACCAGCCAAAATTGTTAGAATAATATTGTTAGATTAACTGCATTCGGATTTATTATAACCTTCATTTACCCGATTAGAAGCACACATATAGTTCAACAGTTCTTATTAACTTATCAAATATAGGAGGCAAAAAATAAAAAGTATAGTAGCGTAATAAATAAAAAGATTGACGATTTAACGTTATGCTATCACAAAACGCTCACGAACATCCTGAAAAATAAGAGATGTGAGGAGGGGGAGGAAAGGTACAAAATCTTTAAGAAAACTATTTTCCTAAACGAGATGTAGTTAAGTTAAGTGTGAGAAATGTAATGAAGGAATTACTCGGACCAAGCTCAATTTAAAAGCATTGTGAAATTTTATCTTATTGCCATACTTTTTGAGACACTGAAGACTAAAAATATTTTGGTGCAGTTCCTATTTGGAGAAAATTTTTGGGGTAAAACATGCACACACATAAACAAATTATATATATATATATATATATATATATATATATAATATTATTTATATATATATATATATATATATATATATATATATATATATATATATATATATATATATATATATATATATATATATATATATATATATATATATATATATATATATATATATATATATATATATATATATATATATATATATATATATATATATATATATATAGTATATATATATATATATATATATATATATATATATATATATACATATATATATGTATATATATATATATATATCATATATATATATATATATATATATATATATATATATATATATATATATATATATATATATATATATATATAAATAAATATATATATATATATATATATATATATATATATATATATATATATATATATATATATATATACATTTATATATACATTTATATATATATATATATATATATATATATATATATATATATATATATATATATATATATATATATATATATCATATATATACATATATATATGTATATATATATATATATATATATATATATATATATATATATATATAAATAAATATATATATATATATAATATATATATATATATATATATATATATATATATATATATATATATATATATATATATATATATATATATATATATACATTTATATACATACATACATATATATATATATATATATATATATATATATATATATATATATATATATATATATATATATATATATATATATATATATAGTATATATATATACATATATATATACCATATATATATACATATATATATATATATATATATATATATATATATATATATATATATATATATATATATATAATATATATATTATGACGAAGAACCCAAATATCTGGTTGTTACACTTACCAATTAAAAGTTATCTTGCAGCTGCCGGATACTTTAATCTTCATCAGAGATAATATGTAACTGAGTACAATATAGGCAACATTAATCCCTTAGAAAGCTATTTAATCATGCAAGAAATCAGACTAAATTCATTAAAAGAAGTGCGAGGTATACTTATATGTTTAATTTAATTAAAGGGCATCAGTCTAACAACAATTTTAAAAGTCTGAGGATTTTAAATATATTCCCCTGTCCTAACTAACTTCAAGTAAATTGAAGGAAAACAGCACAATTTATTACTGAGCCCGAAATGTACACAAGTTACATCCCGTTACTGGTGGTCAATAAATGAAACACTATTATTAAAAATCTAAATGTAAAATATATTTTTTTTATAAAAAAGAATGATAATTGAAGTTCCCAAAATCAGGAAAATTAATTCTTGAATGAATTATTAAACAAAAATTAAATCAAAATTAATCTGTTAAGAAAATTAATTAATCAAGAAATTAAATTATTCAATTATAATGAAAATTTTTAAGATTTGAAAAGAAAATGCCTGTAAATGAAAATCAATTCACAGGTGTTGAATTAAAACAAGTATCTAATTTTAAATCACTAAAAAGCAACTAAGATAATCAAACAAACTGTGAATGCGAAATCATGGAAACACTCAGTGTATAAGAGTATCACATTTATTGCCAATAATGGGGAAAAACTATGAAATGATAAGACATAGAATATATATAAAAGCACACTTCTAAAAAAATATTTAACATAAAACAAAAAATTGAAATGTGAAAACAATTTAATTCACTAATTTCACTAAATACCTTAAGTATTTTTAAGTGAACTTAAAACTTGTATATCTAATTACCTGGTACCAGTTGAATCCAGATTTCACTAAAACACTCGAGATACAACGATTACACTTTTACAAAATCTGTTCAGATTCCACTAACATCCACAGAGCTATTAACAAATTTAACAAAACCTAATAGTGACCCAAATACAATGTTTGTACTTTACTTTAAACAATTAAATTAAAAACTCCGACCATGAGAGAGAGAGAGAGAGAGAGAGAGAGAGAGAGAGAGAGAGAGAGAGAGAGAGTTAGCACGGTTATAAGTCTAAGAATAATCAAACCCTCTCTTCGTATGCATGTACGGACAAAACATGACCCCAAACTGGTCAGGTGATGTCATATAAGGCGAATTATTTTAGGAACTAGGCACTGCAATAATCTTCATGAATTCCCTTTAAAACGAGAGGCAGAGATTGAGAGTATGATTATTAATAGTCAGTAACAGTACACGATTTCAGAATTTATAATTCTTTTAACATGAACGATATGACTATAAATAACTATTGAAAGATAAGAGTGACGTCACTTCCGAGATAATGACGTTTTGTTCACAGAATATTCTAAAAGCTAATAATGAAACATTGAGCAATAAGTCACGTGGTTTAGGCAAGAAACAAAGACGAACGATGCCGGTTCAATATGACAAGCGGCTTAATCATATGACTGAAATGCAAAATAAGAGAAGGACCGAGTCCCTTACTTCAAAGCAGAAACAGAATATTCAAAACAAATGAACAGAGCAAAACTCTGGCGCGACTTATCAACATGCAACAATTGCTTGTTGACAGCTAAGCATATAGAACACTGGTAGGGGCAACATACATAATTAAAGACTTACGTTATTCTTAACTTTAATTCTAAGTTAATCTTTCTATGGAAGCTGAACGTATTTTACATACAACACTTTTGCAAAACCAATTTCATATATATATATATATATATATATATATATATATATAATATATATATATATATATATATATATATATATATATATACATATATATATACATATATATATATATATATATATATATATATATATATATATATATATATATATATATATATATATATATATATATATACTTTTCATAGAAAATTGCCCATAGAAGCACCAAAGAAGGTGATATTTCAACGACATATTTAATGAAACTAAGCTTCCCTCAGTGGTCAGGTAAAGGATTGAGAATTACAGAACTGCTATTTATGAAGTTGTAGGAATGTTCCAGAAGTTACCCCCTACATCACCGGTGTTGAAAGCTTCTTAATCTTGGTTACCTCTGTGACAAATCCTGTATCGCATTAACACGTAAATAACTCTCTCAAAGAGAAATACATCGAAAATAGATATGGTCAACAGAGCTCAGTTATTTTCAAATGCATAAATAATCCGAAATATCACAGAATTTGGAATACATCACATATTGACTTGGAAACAGGATTATTGCTAGATAAATCACTGGGAGAACACACTTTCGCTCATAAACTGAACTGTGAAAATCAGATGAAATTCTTTAATGTAAGCTAAAACGGGCAAAACCATTGGAGTGAAAAAGAAAAAGAAAAATTTTACCTGCTTGTTAAGGGGTTAATCATTTCCATACAATACTTCCCTAAATTGCTGAAAATAGATAAAGACAAATTCAGTTTACCATGTACGTATATTAACATACAGATTAAATCAAGTTGACTCATGCATATCTTTGCTTGTCTACGGCAGATAGGGTCTTACCACCGTCTATTGACAGTTGCAGTGAAGGTGGGAAAGTCAGTTCTCTAATGCGATCATAATATAGTCTACACAACAATTGCCAAGGCCGACAAATTTTATTCTTTACTTGATAAGCAGACTCCCTCCATATCAACGATGATGAATCACTACACCGTGAACCGAGTCTTTCTGCAATTGTTTTGTTTATACAGCGGTGATGTACGAGGAAGATGAAATAGCTTCGCTGAAAGTTAGGAAGAACCTACAATGAAAACCTTTAGGATGCAACAGATAACGTCAGCTTCAGAGTATTTCTGTGGCAGTATTCCTAAATATCAATATATTTAATCAGTTGTATCAGTAAGAAATAATTCATGGACAGGTATTATAAGCAGAGGTGATGAAAAATTTACTTCAGATCCACATTTTATGAAAATGTAATGAACAATTAAACATTTAGTCAAATACAATGAACCTTATATACTTATAATAAAAGGAATATTCTATGTGGGTGGCAATGAATGGGGTCCGTGATGACGTCACAAAGCTTACTCTCCTGAGAAGGATCACCGCCGCTTATCCCGGATCTCCCCTAATCTACCTGCGCATAGGTTGACCTGGTATTCTGTTTCCTTGGGTGAACTGGTCAATAGTAAGTCGAAAGTGATCCAAGCCTTAGCAAACGTGAGCTGATTATAAACTTCAACAACACTAACCTTAAATCTACTGGTTCTATCAACTCAGAATCTAGAATGATTTCAGAAATTTTTGTGGTCAAATCTCGAAAAGATGACAGCCAGAATTTTCTAGAACTAACCTGGAATGCGCATTTCAAGGAACTTCCTACTTTGATGGATTTCCCCAATCAGTCTATCGTGAAATGTTTGGTCTAATATCTAATTTTATCTCTTGAAGCGTTTTAGAAACCTTCTCCAATTGAACCCATTTTAATTAAATGACAGCTGCTAATAATTAGTAACATTAGTGAATCAGATATTATTTATCACTTGCACATCTATGAAAGCAATTGATTTGCAGTTATTTGGTTTAAATTTTATTAAGTCGTTTTTTATACTCATTTTGTTACTTTTAAATCTTGCTATGTTGAGTAACAACATGCATGAATGTGATGAATGGAGATTCATTGACCGATATCAACTTCGATGGTCTTCGATTGGCGAAGAACAAAAGGGTAAGGAGGTTGGTGATTAGTAGCTTCTTGATATGTTAAGTGTATGGAATTATATTTCTGTTATCCAAGGCGGAGTTATGTGTAATTGAGATTCTTAATTAAATGAACAGCTTTCTCGAAATATGTAAGATAAATACATTTTGTAAAATGCTTATGATAAGTTTCAATGTTGTCTTTGATGGAAAGACAAAAATATTCATAAAAAATATCTTGGAACATTGCAATAACTGCATATATGCAATTGATAACGTTAGCTTTCAGCTTCTGGTATTTTATTCTTGCCAGGTCATGCTTTGAAGTTTGACAGAAGTCTGTTCATAATATTCAGTGTAGAACTAGATTGTTTGGGGACCGTAAACTTTTCTCCAAATCTAATGACATGTTGCTTCACGAACCCAACTTTGGCAAACCATTCGTGATGATCCAGACAACTCTTAAAACAATCAGTCTTACAAAAAACTAATAAACATACAAACCAAAGAGTAACATAATCATCTTATAAGATGAAAAGTGTAAACAGCAGGACGAAAAACTGCTCTTCCTACACAAAATTTTATTCACTAAATCCAGGGTAACTATTTGATTTTGTACATCAATAACGTTAAGGCAATTTCTTTTATCATTCCTCTGAATTTATTCGTGTTAAGCCTTCCTTCTCTTCTCTTATTAGTTGTCCGCTTTGACAGTTTCATTTCTTATGCATACACTGGAAAACTGAGATGCCATAATGGAAACTTTCGTCTTTTAACTGGAAGTTGTAGCGTATACAATTTAGGCTGAGTAGGGACGCGATAATGTAGAGAGATAAGCATATGGTGAATTTATGGACATACCCATATCTATATCTATATATATATAATATATATATATATATATATAATCTATATATATATATATATACATTATATATATATATATATCATATATATATATATATATATATATATATTATATATATATATATATGTATATATATATATATATATATATATAGATATATATATATATATATATATATATATATATATATATATATATATACTACTATATATTATTTGTATGTATGCTAAATTGTGTGATATAGGGTGATATAAATATATATATATATATATATATATATATATATATATATATATATAGATATATATATATATATATATCCTATATGGATATATATATATAAGATAGAGAGAGAGAGAGAGAGAGAGAGAGAGAGAGAGAGAGTCAAAATTGAATATGGAATCCCATATTTTACATTTGTATAAGTGTAATAGCTTGATTAATTATAACATTTAACATCATTGATCATTTTCATCATTTGTATATAAAAGATTTTAGCATTATTACGGAATTGACTATTATATAAAGATATCATATTACTTAGATAGACAATTTGAATACAACTGTTGTTGGATGAACGCCATGGACGGTCAAGTTACAAGAATTGGTGCGCACATAGAGAACATTACTTTAGATTATTCTTTTCCTCGACTAAGAACTTATAATGGTGCTGGGGAACAGTAGAACACCCACCGCCATACACACACACACACACACACACACGTACACACACACACACACCACACACACACACGCACACACACAATAATAATAGTAATGTAAATATAGTAAAATAATTAAAATAAACCGGAGGAGAAAGAAAGCAAGAAAGGGAGACTTAGCCTAGACGGTGGTGATAAACGTTTTCAATATGGTAATTTTTATCGTTTTCTCAATACTTTTATACATAATTTTTTTTTCATTTTCTGGATAGTTTTATGCTATCAGTCTTTGGATTTGGATAATTAACGTTTTTATCGAGCTAACAATTGATGAATATTTCTTTCAACGAGAGCTGGTACATCATTCTCCCAAAGTTTTTAAATTACAAAATATCTCAGAGAGCGGCATTGAACTTCCTCCGAGCGTGACGCCGTTCATACAAAAAAAAAAAAAAAAAAAAAGCGAATAACACAGGAAATTTCTTGCTGCTTTAAATTTCCGCGATAAAGACGACGGATACAGAGACAGACACAAAGGAAGTGCTTTGTTCTCACCGAACTTTTCCTTTCAACACTCGCCAGGATAAAAAGCTTCTTACTGGGAGCAGGAAAGTGGCACCGAAGCAGATTTCCCTCTTCCTCTCTTTCCTCAGTCTACTTCTCCTGCTGTTCCTCTCTATTCTTTCCTTCGCGCCGCTGCCCAATATTTACTTGTTTTTCATTTACGTCTGATTATATGAAACTGAAGGCAGCAAGGTAAAATTATGTCCCCTTCTTATTTCTTTTGTAGGTATGATGAAAGTGAAAGTTCTGGGGTCATTACCTATGAGTAATATTTCTTTGGGGTCTTATGTTGATGATATTTTCACTCTACTGTTTATGGTTTTAAGGTCATCCCCAAGGGGTTGTACTAAAAACCCCATCTGGGAAAGATGCACCGGAAGGGTAACCGTGAAATGAAATCGAAATCAGTGAATGGTTGTAGAATGTTTCCATATCAATTGCAGATGGACATCACTATCTTCTTTTAGGATTCGCGGTATCCACTGGTGGCAAGTAGCACAGGCAGCCACAGATTACGATCAGCTAGTTATATCGGTTGTGGATATTAGCCGTAAGATCTAAAGAAACACACCATTAAGTAAGAATAATCACTCATAAAACATGTCCTTCTTCCTTTATTCTCTGTCTATATAAACTTTTGCATTTTAATTTGTATACAGTTATAAGAGACAGGATACGAAATAAATTATTATTAATAAACACAACTTAATTGTCGTAGTTGATAACAAAATCAAATTTTATTTCGTAGACTGAGATTTAATTTACTGACCTTTGGAAAAATTATAGGAAGAATTAACTGTGATTATCATAAAGAAGAAAGGATGGAGGAATAGGTAATAAACTACTAGTAAAAGAGATAAGATAAGTGTGATCGTTGTTTGTTGGAGCATAAGATAGTCATATTCTATATTCGCCTTCTACCCAATATTCAATGTATTTCTTTTTAGCTTCAGATATGATGAAAAAAAGATAGAATGTATTCTGTGACGCAGTAGAGGATAGAAACTTCTTACTTACGCAAGGAAAGTGGAAAGGAAACGTATTCTTATGGTTTTTCTACCCCTCCACCCTTGCGCCGTCTCCATCTCCAAATTGTACCCTCTTTTTCCAGCAGTTTTTTTTTTTCTCCATCCTTTCTTTTTTTATGCTGAACACAGTTAAAACTTTCTATGATCTTTACTTAATTCAGTATATCAAATCTCATTCTGCGAGATAAAAATCGATTTATTACTAACTATGACATGTAAGATATATTATTGGTGTTTTTTTTTTTCTGTTTGGACAGTTTTGTTTTGTTTAGTAAGTAAACCTTTTATGAAACTTAAACTAAAGGTGGTTCACTGGAATTGTAACAAAAATTAGATTTTAGGAAACAACCGAACCTGGAGAAGCCAACTCTTATGAAGAGGCGATCCATGTCTTATCCTTAGCAGAGGTTTGCGGTATCCGAGCGCCTTTAGGTTTTCCGTATATTTGTATCGTTGAGGATCAATTGCAACTTATGTTACTCTGATTTTCTGATCTTACTCTGATTTTTACTCAATTGCAACTGATGTTACTCTGATTTTGGAAATGATTGTTTCTGTTATTATGCAAAAAAAATTACAAAAGGGTAAAATTTTATAATAATGCCGATACAGACTTCTAATCTTATGTTAGATTTTTTCCTTTTATATTCCATATTCTAAGAAAGTTGATAACACGATGTTAAATAATTTATAAAAATCCTTCATTTTCTTTTTTTCTTTTTTTTATTGCATGTGATGTTATATACCTAAAGAAGAAAGTTTACTCAATATAAGATATTTTTTATGATGGTATTATTTATTTTTTAGACTAACCAGTCTAAGAAATGAATGAAAACTTGATATATTTGAATTTTTTGAAACTTTCAGTCGAAGAAATCCGTGATATGGAGATAAGATCATGTATGCATAGATAGGTATTACTGGGGCGATTCTGAAGTTTATGAAAGAGGGATTTGTATACGCTCATCCATTGCCTTTTTTATATTTGTGCAAGGATAATATCCAATTAAGAGAAAGTTTCAGATCTATATACTCTACTAGTCTTTTATTTTATTCAATTCCAATTCTTTAGATGCCATATGTTTGAAAAAATACTATTTTTCTTTTTAGTTTATCATTATTAAGCACCTGTAACTTTGGCTGTGCCTAATATTCTTTGTTAGAGTAATAGTCTAGTAGTTAAATTACCTAATAAAAAAATATATACTGTATAACTCTTCTACCTCCTTTCATGGTTTCTCCGTCTAACCTTTAATAATTATTTAACGACTAAAGTTTTTTTTTATGATAGAGGACGCCATTATAATTAAATCTCATTAGTCATTTGCACAAAATACTGCTGTATTATTCTCTCTTTCCTTAGTACAATAAACTATTTCTATCTGGTCCATGAATAATTTTATTGAAGTCTCGGAGTTGGATGCTATTTCTGGTAACCCACTCAGTCAAAGGGATACTTTTTCACCGCTAAAAACATTAAGTTTCGAACATTGTTGGATGGCAAAGTATTTAGGGAGAGCTTTCATTAGGGAGTGATATAAAAAGTTTATTTATAATGGGAAGATGGTGGAGAGGGCGCTGGTTGAACGGATGTAAATTATAAATTATTCGAGAAGTAATGTCGACTTATTTATTATTTTGATAAAAGCAAAATTAATGGAAGATGATTTTTTTTTTGTAGAAAGCTGTTTCAATCGAATGTTATGGCCGGTTTGACAATGTCAAGAGGTCCACAGCAGGCCTCTTATTTTCTCCCAAATCTTACCATACTTATGGGCAGCCTTATGGCCCTGGACTCTGCTGGCATTTGAGGAGCTTAACCTAAAGCAACTAGTCACTTCAAATGGAAGTCTAGTTAGCAGTATGCTTTATCACCCAATTCTTATAGGTTTTATCATTGCCCTCGTGTCTATTTCACTGTTTGTCTTTGTTTGCTGGATTGTGAGGATTTCCAAAATACCTTTACCAAAGACGAAAGTATTTTTGGGCAACGACTAGAACATGCGATTAGATTTTTTTCTGAGGGGGGGGGGGGGGGGGCAGGGCCAAAAATACAGCTTTTGCTGAATAAACTGCTAAACCTTATAGAATATTTGCATCTTCCAACTCTGTTTTTATCCCCTTTTTTTTTTCGGAGGACCAATTGGAGAAGCAACCCAATACGTTTCAGGACCGTAGGAAACAACTAAAATAAGAATAGTGGCAGGGATAATAACAGTTAATAATGGAAGTAAGATTCAGCAATAACAAAGTTATTCATCGTTGGAAGACTGGTTTTACGTGCTCGCCTTCGATTACTGCATGGATATTTGCAATCCCTTTTCCAGAAAAGACTAAAGAAAGTAAATTTTCCATAATATTCTCATTTTTTTCATCTGACAGAGACGAAAGCATTTTTTAAAGTGTGTTTTTCCTTTCGAATGGTGTATAATGAATATTTTTGATGGAAAACGAGAGATTTTTAAAAAATACTTTTAAATGTTTGATCGTGTTTAACGAATAGGCCTATCTTTGATGGAGGGGAGAGTCCCTTCGACTTGCTTTTCATTCCTTTTTTGGATTCCAGTGAATATCTTTGATTGAGAAGGAGGAGGTTTCAATAATACTTCCATTTCTCCCCTTTTGTTCAGTATCTAAATAATACATTTGATTTGGAAGTATTTTATTCACATCGGCCTAATCGCCAATTTCCTTTTTTATAACAATGGAGTTCATTGCTGCAAAACTCATAAATAAACATCATATTTTTATATTTCCACATTACTGGAACGGTAAGGCATTGTCGCCAGTTTCTTGCTCAAAAAATGAATAAGGAATCTGACACTGTAACCTGTAAACGCTCTTGGTGGAAAAGCGAGGTTGTTTAGAGTAAGAAGTGAAGTAATCAGCCATCTCCCTCCTCAAGGCAGTGCATTCTTTGACATCCCGTGCGCGCCAACTTTGATAATAACAGTTATTTTAAAATTGACCTCACTGACAAACGAAGCGTTAATGACATTTCATATCCCCAAATATTTGCATAAACTCGTGGTACACCCTATATCTATATATATATATATATA
>NC_061095.1:39377990-39402990 GCF_015104395.2 Macrobrachium nipponense | reverse complement strand
TGGGGGAAAGAAAGAGGAAGGAAATATTTTCGTGGTTTTACAAAATCCTGAAAGGGCGTTCCAGTAAATAGGGGTCCTGGGAGTCAAGTGGAAATATATTGTGGAAATCCCCTCTCCAGGAGAACCACAAGACAAGAATCTCTCTCTCTCTCTCTCTCTCTCTCTCTTCTCTCTCTCTCTCTCTCTCTCTCTCTCTGTGTGTGTGTGTGTGTGTAAACAAAGGTACCTACGAATTATTCCAGCTATTTTTTTTAAACTTATTCAGCTTTTTACTTCTCTTGTCTTCCAGTCCAAAGCTGAGAGTAAATACTTTCCAAGCAGATACAATATTCTTTTCTCGTATCTTCAGAGCTTTTGTTTTTTAAGAGTTATTGTTCGAGAAGTATTTCAGTGTTTCAGCTCCAGAATTATTCATTCACTCAGGCATTTAGTTAATGTGAGCGGCATTTGGCTAATTTCAAGGTTACTGGCACGTGGGGTCTTGTTGTTTAAAGACATAAATATTGTAAACAGTTTTTATTTTCCTTTTTTTATATTATTCACTCATGAGTCATATTATGGACTAAATGCCTCCCTGTTTATTCAGACTTCACAGTTCTTGCTTCCAATATAATTTCATTTACAAAGTTATGTTTATCATATAATTTTCAAATCTTCTCTTACAAAATTATGATTATTTTTTTTTCTATTTCTGGTATACGTATTTACATTATTATAAACAAAATAATTTTTTTTAATGTCTTTGTTATTTTTTTACTCCAATGTTTTAATCATTTACAACATAACGTTATCTCGCACATCTTTTCCAAAATCTCTTCTTCCAAATCTAGAAAAAATATTTCCCCTGTCTCCTTCGATACTCATTATTTCAGAGCTCTATCTTATTCATCTCATATAATGAACAATCTAACTTCAACTCTCTCGGTCACTGAGGATGCAAAGATATATCATCCAAAATTCAACAGTCACCTTTTTACTTTGCTATCTTATTCTTTGAAAATATAACAATAAAGTGATAGAATTGTGCTCTAAAATGACATCATAATGGGTGTTGTTCATTAAATGTTAACTTCACATACACTCACCAGAGTGAAATAAGGTTATTCAAATCTTTAGCTCTGGAACACAGCGAAAGTTTAAACTGCACCCACACACGCATTGCCTTGCTAATAATTCAAACTCGCTCTGGGTGTAAATCAAGAGGGATATTAATAATTCTACCTATCTGTATAATAGACACAATGAGAGGGTAAAACATGTCTTAGACATGAAAATAATAATAATTTATAATGCATCTAAAAAAAGATGAGACACCACAAACTGACACCAAAATATGCATTCTTATGGAACATTAACATTATATTTACATTATATTTACATGTTTACTGAAATTTCATTCTCTCGCTGCACAAAGACACACACATACGCAGACACCCACACACCACACCCACACTTTACATATATTATATATATATATATAATAATCTGGCTGGTGTTTCGAAAAAAGAATTAGAAATACCCCCCTTCTAAACATAAACTAAAATTGATATGGACAAAAACAAAAGTAATTCAGAACAGGAATTTATTTAAGTTTCTCTCTGAGTATCTAATATTTCTGTGGACCCCATCTGCCTGTACGGCAGCCTGCATTCTTGAGGAGTATGATTTTATGAAATTCCAAAAAGGCTGAGACTCAAACTCCATTTCCCTGAGCACTTCAGTCACCTTTCTTCATAGGTCGTCGAGGCTTGGTATACCATCATAGTTCACTGTGCGTGCTTCAACATGATCCTTTAAGATACTACCAATATTTTCACACATTAAGGTCAGGGGAGCTACCTGGAAATGCACTTGACGAGAAAAAATCTATACCACTATTTCGAAGCAAATCCTGTGTCTGAAGAGCCTTGAAACATGGTGCCTTATCATGTAATTATGCGACTTCTTCAACAGATAAGACATTTTGAGGATTTTTGAGTAAAGGGAATACTCCACCAGTAAGCGCAGTTTCTCTGAAATATTCACCATTCCATGACTGTCCATTTTTCTTTGATGATCCACATTAATCGTTTGAAACAGATATCATCCAACTTTGCAGCCCAAATGATGTCATATTTATGATTTGGCTTCCTGGGTGTAAATGAAGAATTCATCTGATGCAGTAATGGAGAAAGTCAGCTTCATCCCAGTCTTAAAGAAATGAATCACAAAACCATGCACAGTCTTCTCTCTGTTGCTGAGTGATGTTGGGGTTGCTGATAACATGAAATGACTTGATACCAGATTTTTCAACTAATATCAACACTACAACTTCTTTCCCCTTTTGTTTCTAGTTCAAGCGCCAATTTTGACTCCTGAGAAAGGACTTCAGGCCTTCCAATATTCTCACTATTTTTGCGATGACGGTCACATGGATTTTTGTTCCAGTTTCTTTTAACAAAGGATTAATCTTGCTTTTAATGTATTTTAAGCTATCCAGGAACGTGAAAATGGAAGGATGCGCCAGCATCCCTTGGGCCTGTCTGAAGGCGTTATAGCCTGGATTTAGTCAATCCATCTGATTTCCTCCAAGACGTTAGCCATGGCTGTATCTAACTCCGTCACTCAGTTTGAAAATAAGAGAAATGTAAGATGAAAAATAGCTTATTAGAAACTTAAGATAATGTACTTGGAGATAGCTTATTAGAAACTTAAGATAATGTACTTGGAGATAGGCTATAACAGAAAACTTCATAACTTTCCATTTGTTCTGTGGAGGGGGGTCTCTACTTTCGAAACACCCTGGCATATAGATATACTATTTTTTCCATAAAGACACAGCATGAATCTCTCACGAAGTGTTTAGGAGAGACAGTGTTAGCCTCATGCTCATTTACTGATTCTAGCAGAGCCTGGTATCCGATTCGTCACGATAGACTGGTGGGCATAAAACGATCGTAACAAATTGAATGTGGCCCTGTGGCTCGTAGAAGGCCCATATCCAAGCGTGTTTTGACATCCCGAAACACAATACTGGATAATAAGCCATAGGGTACCTAGTTTCTCTGAGGAAGGTGAAGTGCGTTTGATTTCAACTAAATTAATATGCGTGAATGTTTAGCCAACTTAGTTTAAACTACCTGCATTGGACTAAAGGGTTCAACTTCATGTATAAAGGAAAATTTATTATTATTATTATTAAAATTATTATTATTTATTATTATTATTATTATTATTATTATTATTATTGTTGTTGTTGTTGTTGTTATGCAGACCATATTTGCTTGAGAAACTTGCGATGAGGGCTAATTTACATCCCTTGGAATTTGAGCTTGAACGACCAATAAAAAACAAAAATAAACCAAGCCATAATTATCGGCTAACCATATGATTAGTCACTGGGTCAGAGGTTCAAATCCCAAAGGAATGGGTTGTCTTATTACTATCAGTGTTAAGACTGTTGTTGCTTATCATGAAATTTGTAAACCAATGCCGTTGCCTTCTTTAGTGTGAGGTATATACACTAAAATCAGAGATCCGTTTGGTAATTCAAAGAAAATGAATTTTCAGAAACATAACTGGGTCGAGCTAATTTTTTTGTATATATTTTTAAAAGGTTATGAAAATCATAAACACATTTCTGATATATTTTTGTATATAAAGTCATCGAAAATAGCGCAAATATATCATAAAATACGAGTGGAACTTATTTATACTTGCATACTGATATTGGAGACATTGCAATAAAGAGATAAAGATAGTAGATATACTGGGTGATAAAATGCAGCACTAGCTTATTAAATGATTTATCGAATTTCACACATTCTTGCTTTATTAAATATTTACATTATTTTCATGTAAAAATCATTTACCCATATTTCCGTCCATGTAATATTAGTGTGAACTGACCAATGGAATTTTATTTTCTGTTTACATTCATTGTTTCCACATGAAAATATGTAATTGTAACGGTGAATTTTATCTCTTATTTATACTGAAATTCTACGTAATTGGATTTTCTTCTCAGAAAGACCAATTAAACAGAAATTTTTTTCTGTAGCCTGATTATACGTTCATGCTTTCATAGACAAAGCATCAGGCACCACGTGGACAATACACGCACATATGCGTGCTCATGAACAATGAGACAATAAAAAAAAACATTGCCATTGAAGGCCGTTAGTGTTTACCCAATATACGACATGATTGATGTCTTCCTAAAAGTACAAGGGATTTAAGCTATTATATGAATGATTGATTATGAAATTTAAGAATAACATCTCGTCACAATTATTGATGTGTTAGAAACGACAAAGGGTATCCATATTTTTCCTAAGTAAAGGCAGTAATCTACGGTTCATGAACTACTCGATTGTATTTGTCGACGTTCCAGCCTTTGATTTTGAGGGTTAGATCCTCATATACCTTCCGTTATTGAGTGCGGAACTCTAGTAATAATATTTTCCACTACTGTGATGATCTGGCGTAATAAGCATCGTATGAAGAAAACTATTACGGCAATCATTTCCTTTTAGCCTGCAAGGATTCTTAACCTTTTGATGACTCAAGACTCACAATGAATCACCCAATATGGTTCCATACCCCCTTTGCTTATGTCCACTTAAGTCCTATAAGTGGAAAATATAACTTAATAAACTAAGTTTTTTACATACTTTAGGTATGAATAGCTAGTAATAAAATATACAAGAAACTCTAAAGTTTTTATAGTTTTATATAGTTATTTATTTACAAAATATACCCATGAATATATTGACATATTAAAATAAAATATGTAGCCCATAGAGGTATGGATACCCCCAGCTAAGAAGCTCTGGACTAGCGCCTTTGTATCTTTACCGTAGCATGGAGTAAAATCATGACAATGATATAGAGATTGTAATAATAGTGCTCATCTGAGCCTCAAGCGCTCCCCTGACAGAAGGGACGTAATTGGTATAGCCCGAGAGACTCTGCCTTGGAATCGAGAATGTAATATTTTTAAAGGGGAGGATAAAGTACGCAGACCACCTCTCTTATTCCAATATACACAAGTAGTATTAACTGCAGAAAAATCAGTCATTTATGACTTAATGAAAGCTTTCATTCGAACCACCTAACATGAAATTTGAAAAAGTATTTTTTAGTCTAGAGATGATTATACAAGTGTGTGATTATGTGTGTGTTTTTCTGTGTCTTGTTTTTTTTCCATTTAAAATCACTTGCATAATGTTATTTAACAAAAAAATGGAAATAATCAAGTTTAAATAAATGTTTTCCTTTACCTCCTTCATGTCTCGAGAATTCTGTTTCATACTTTGAACTGTAAAAGCCAGGGTGGAAGGAAGGTTGAAAATGTCTGAACAAAATAAAAAAAAAGAGCCCAAGAAGCGATTAAGAAAAAGTCCAATAACGGTGAAAACTGGATTCCTGGAGGACGATCTATTCCTAAGAAGATCACTTCGCCGGAGGGGATGAAAGGCCAGAGGTTATGTAACACCAGATCTAAAAGGAAGCAATAAAGTGTAACTGAAGCGATCCCAGTCTCGCTCTTCTGACGTTAACTGTAGCATTATTCCTAGACTGTCTTTTCATCTAGTCTGCTGATCAACTGAAATCCTTTTGGTGAGCATAACCAATACTACTTCTTTTGATTTTCTTATGTATGCTTTTTCTTTCTATGACGTACTTTTACACTATACTATTTATTCTTTTTCTACAAACTCGAACAGCAAGTTGTCTGTTGTGAATAGTCATCATCAAAACAAGAAAAAATAGAAATAGACTATAGTGAATCTATACATAGAGTTATATTTACGATGAATGAACAGTTATAATGATGAAGTATTATATTCTCATTATATTCTCAGTTTTTCTTCATACCTTTATGACCAAACTAAAATCGTAGCTAACAGACACTGAAGGAAATTATCAGATGACAATACAAGAAACAGAACAGGAATGTGAAATATGACCTTTTTTTTTATTGCACAAATAGTGTGAAGTAGAAAGTAAAGTTTCTTTCACCTTCCTACCTAATACTTTATTCCATTGACTCCCTTTCTCTCTTCCGAGTGAATAATAGCAAATACGGAGGCAGAATTAGATCTAAGATCACTTTTTTGCCTTTCCTTCGTGTTTGGGGCTGGAGAGGATTCTGCTTTATAAAAGATTCATACTCAGTCCAAGAAAGTCGAAAGGGAATAGAAGATTCTCTCCTGATTCTGATTCTCCCACTCTTATCTTTTTCCTCTTCCTTCACAGCCCCACCTTCCCTCAAGCACCCCCCTTCTAAATTCCATTACCTCCTTCCTCTCTTTCATGCCAATCCTATTTCTCACCATTTTCATTACATTTTTTTCTTTTCTCTATCTTTCCTTCCTAAGAATAATTAACATAAAACTTTATATTAAACCGAAATATCCAAATACTCCAATATTCAATATTCAATTCTTTGAGAGAAAATTATTTTTTATGATTACGTTTGACGGAAAGGATATGTCTTTGTCTTGGTTTGTTTTGTTCTTTGGCAAGAATAAAAAAAAAAAATCCATATGGATTCTAACGACTCTTGCCAAAGGTAAGGGTCCGGTTAAGTTGAGGTCTATTGTTTTTCCTCTTCAAACGCTGAGCATGAATGCTGACTGAATCTAAAAACATTAGCTGGAATTCCTCCTACTCTCAGACCGCTCCTATTCTCGACGCAAGAGAAGAAAGCAATAGACATCTTTACATCATTATTTCAAATATGATTATGAAAAATTTTTTATTTTTGACATTTCTGTAATTGATGCTAGTCTATATTATTATCGAGTGGTTTCTGGTCAAATTAAAGTAGGGAGAAAAATGAAAAAAAAAAGAAAAAAACGGAGATTATTGTTTATTATGAGATTAACTACCCACAAACGTCCATGAGAAATTGACATATATAACTAAAGCCTTCATGTTCTTATATTACCGAATGCACGGCATGGAAATCTATATTTAATACAGCAATTTCGGGAAACTGAAAGCACAATATTTTTATATTTCTTCATAATCAATAGCTACTTCACTAAAACGTATCAGTGCTATGTAATCGTACCTCCTTTACTGTGATTTAATTTTATACTTTAAGTAAGACTGCTGAAATGCAACCGTAACTTAAGCTCAGTTGTTTGTGACTTCCAATTATATATTGGCTCAACGAAATGGGAGTTATTACTTTTATTATCTTGTGAATTGTCCTCAGTTTTTCATTTATTGTCTTCTCTATATCCTTTCATGAGTCACTCTTTCGGCCCTAAAATTACATTTATACAAATGCACTCCGCTTCTTTTGATCGATCAATCGATCTAGAGAGAGAGAGAGAGAGAGAGAGAGAGAGAGAGAGAAACGAAACTCATCATTCTCACTTCCCGTCGGTCATTTTGCATGAAAGCTTAATGTGTAATTCCTTCCCCCTCCCACGCTAGTCTACTCCGGGAAAACTTTCAGTGGAAACAAAATCTCTAGATGTATTTCCGGCAATACGATCTGCCGAGGGACCATTTTTCCTTTGTTAAAAACTTCCCTTAATGCGAATCTGTGTTTGATTAACAAAACTATCACGAAGAGTTTTATTACGTAATGACATGGGGTGGCGTGTTTCATTTTTTTCATTTATTTTCTTAAACTCTCAATTGTTCACTAGGTAAAAATGCATAATTGCCTTTTGTCTGGGGCAAAATAAATGGATCACTGCTTTGATTTTTAGAATTTATGTTTTCTAGTGTAAGTTTCGGTTGTGGTATGAGTTCAGAGGTCTAGGCTAGACCTCCTCTTCACTTGAACAGCTTATTAAATAAATTTTCAGTTGGTTTTAACAGTTTGTCGGTATGTTCGTATGTTCGATATTTTCTAACAAGCTTACTAAAAATGGTACGCGAGGATCTTATCAAAATCACCCCGAAGGCTTAATGTCCTCGTCTCTGAAAATAACCAGCTTTGTGAAAGAGTGATTTGTTGTAAGATTTTCGTCAACCATGGGGGAAGGTTTGCGCTTAAAAAGAGTGAATACTAATATTTGTTTTATCATTCTTTACAAAAACGTGTTTTAAACATTACACAATACTGTATTAACTTAGTAAAATTCCTGACAATAGATTTTTACCGTTCATATCATATAAGCAAGTTAATGCACATAAATTCATGAAAACAATTGTTTTTCAATTCACATAACAAATATATATAGAAATAACTAAAGATAAATATAAGAAATAAATTTTATCTCCGTGCATAATAGAAGACTATAGGGCTAATTTTTTCACAATATAATACGCAGATATTAATATTGTAAATTGTATCTCTGTCAGTTATCGGTAAGGTTAATGTGGTTAAAAATTGCAGAATATAAAAAAATAAAGAACTCAGGCATAAAAATAGTGAGAGAGAGAGAGAGAGAGAGAGAGAGAGAGAGAGAGAGAGAGAGAGTTGGTAAAATCTTGGTAGCAAAGTGGAAATATAATCCTGAATGAAGATGTTGACCTTCAATAACTAACTTCACGAATTATTATTTAATTATGGAGACAATTATCCTATACTGATAACAACCTTATGTGATAATATATTTATAATTTACTTGCTGTGATCTCTCTCTCTCTCTCTCTCTCTCTCTCTCTCTCTCTCTCTCTCTCTCAAACCAAATAAAGTTATTGATTTAACTGTAATTACTTTGACATCTGAAATGAATATAGTTAAACGTTCATTCTTTTGCAATGACAATGCGTGGTAGAGTATTTATATAATTTCCCCCTTTACACCTAAACTAAATGGTAATGTCAAATTATAAACAGAATTAAAGTGAATAAAATTGTAAGAGTAACAAGAATGAATTAAATTGACCTACCCGTAATCTAATGCAGTTTAATTTCCGTAGTGGATTCGATCATCAATATCACTTATTTGTACTCTAAAGTTGTTATGTTTGTTATTATTTTCCGTTACTTTCAGCACAGCATAAGAGATATCAAAGAAAGAGATTTAGATTGAACCGCTCTTTCTCTTCTTGAAAGACTCCCCGACATGAAACCTTTCCAAATGAAATATTCACAAAGACGAATGTGACATAAAGCAAGTGAAGAGAAAAGAAAAAGATTTCTTGCTACAATATTCCTTTCCGGAAGTAAGAGTTGATATGTTAGGTGCGTTTAAAAGCGGTAAAAAATTATCTTACTATAAATTCCCTTATATCCATGGGTATAAGTATGATATTATTTGAAATGCAATCATTGAATGTCAGTGTGACTTCATAACTCTTATTTTTCTATGTTATTTTACAATTCTGTTTCTTAACCGAATAAGTTGAATAAAATGGAAAAAAAATTGGTATGTGGTGATCTATTACTACGTTCATCGTATTTTAAGCTATATATATAAATATATATATATATATATATATATATATATATATATATTATATATATATATATATATATA
Source organism: Macrobrachium nipponense (assembly GCF_015104395.2). Taxonomy (NCBI): domain Eukaryota; kingdom Metazoa; phylum Arthropoda; class Malacostraca; order Decapoda; family Palaemonidae; genus Macrobrachium; species Macrobrachium nipponense. Next base: position 39,393,557 of record NC_061095.1, on the reverse strand, counting down.
TATATATATACATGTGATGTGTGTGTGTATATATATAAATATGATAAAGGGAACCCATAAAAACGACAAATATAGAAAGAACGTACTATATTTCAGAGACTGCTGTCGCACTCTTCAGGTAGGTAAAGAATGAAAAAAAAACAGTATTTATACTAAGAGATCCATCCACAGTTAACCATTTTAGGGTCAATACCACTTATAATTCCTCTTTAATTCTCTTAAGTGTTGTTTTGAAGGAAGATTTTATATATGACATCTGAATCCCCTGCGCTCTTTGAGATGTTCATCACCTGTCTTGTTTAATCAAGGCCCTTATTCTATCATTTGACTTTTGTAGGCCAGTTGCTGCTATAAATTATGCATGACAAATTCCAGTTTATTCTGTGGTTATGGTTATTTATATGGTTGAAAACATTTGATTTCGGTTGTCCATACTTAACTTATTTATATGGTTGAAAATAGCCTAAGTTATGTTTTCCATGCCTAACTAACCATGTGTTGTATCAACCTCTAGAGAAGTGATTTTCCTGTAAAACCGATGTAAGATTGTTCACAGTTCAGGCATGTATACTACTATTTGTATACTACTGTGTGATTGGGGATTGTGTTTTGTTGAACGTTAATCAAGGATTTGGCTAAGGTATTTAGGTAGGTAAAGGCAAAAGGGTTAGATTTTCCGAAAGTCTGGGTCACTGTCTTAATCCTGTCCCTCTGTGGAATTTTTATTTTATTGTTTGGTGTGTCTCTGGTCTTGTCTTGAGGGGGTTGGTAGAAAATTACTTTTGCTTTACGAATCGCTTTCTCAGTTATATGTTTAGCATAACTTGAAGAGGAAAGCTGCTTACGAATTAGTTCAAATTCCTTTTCCATGAAATCTGGGGAACACATTCGTAAGGTTCTTACGAATAGGTTGCTGGCTTACGCCTATCTTGAATAGGAATGTCATGCTAGCTAAAGTAGTTATTGTATGAAAAAATGAATGTGGTTTTCTCTCATATGGTAAATCTGTCGTGTCTCTAATTATTATAACACGAGAAAAAAAATGTATATGTTTCCCCTTCAATCAATTTTAAATTGATGTTTTGCACTAATGAGTTTAATTTTGAAAGGAATTCATTGATTAATTGCCCCATCTCTTATCCCAAAATGTTAGAATCTCATCTACATATCTCATCCATAGCATGTTTTTGGGTTTTATTACATTTATTACTGTACTTTCAAGCTATTCATAAAGCAAACGTAATTTTCTACCGACATCCTCAAGACAAGACGAGAGACATATCTAACAATAAAATAAATAAAATCCACACCTGGACACGATTAAGACGGAAAATTTAGAATTTTTGCCTTTACTTACCCAAATTCCTTAGCCAAATACTTTATAATGTACAACAAAACACAATCCGCTTTCGGTAATACAGGAAAATCACTTCCCCAGAGATTAATACAACATAAACGGTCAGTAGGTATGTGCAACATAACTCAGCTATGTTCAACCATAAAATAACCATAACCACAAAATAAATAGGAATTTGTCACATACAATTATAGAAGCCACTGACGATACAGAAGTCAGATGATAGAATCGGCCTTCATTAAACAAAGACGGGTGATGAAAAATCATCAAAGGACCGCCAGGGATTCACATGTCATAGATAAAATCTTCCTTCAACCAACGCGTAAGAGGATTAAACAGGAATTCTCAGTGGGAGTGACCTTATTGGCTTAATGGTGGATTGATGTCTTGGTATAAATACCGACTTTACTGTATGCTTTTCTCACTTTTTAGCTACCTGAAGAAAAGAGACAGCAGTCTCTGGAATGTAGTACTTTCTTTCTATAGTTGGCGTTTTTATGGGTCTTTTTATTAGATGGAAATCAGTATAACAGAACACTTTTACTAGCCATATATATATATATATACTATATATATATATATATATATATATATATATATTATATATATATATATATATATATATATATATATATATATTGTAAGTCTTGAGATTCAACAGATGAACAAGATAATATACATATCCAAACATCCATGTACAAAAAAATAGTATACATATGACACTTTAAACTCTGAAATGTTTGTTGTTTGCTTGTTTCTACACTGAATCACTCTTCCCCTCTAACCCCCTCGCCTCCCTCCTTCCACCTTCCCCTACCTTCTTCCCTTCAATCTTCCCTCCCCCTTCCCTCCCTCACCCAAACTCCTACTCTCCGTTCCCCTCCTCCTCCTTTCCTCTCACCAATAAACGGGGCTCGGGCTGCCCGAGGCTTTGCAAGTAATGTAGTTCATAAATTATGTAAACGTTTGCGAACATTATGTCTCTCTGCGCTGTCTGTTGCCAGAGAGTTACAAATCATTCATTTTATTATTTCCTTATGATATTTGGATGCCTCGTCCTTAATCACTATATCTTTAAAGAAATATATTAGCGCGTTTACTAATGTTATTTACTAATCCTGCTACTGTATTTCTATTATTATTAATGCGTGTCACTCGCACACGCTACATATATATATATATATATATATATTATATATATTATATATATTATATATATATATATATATATAAAATATATATATATATAGTATATATATATATCTATATATATATATATATATATATTTTATATATATATATATATATATATATATATATATATATATATATATATATATATATATATATATATATATATATATATATATATATATATATAATATATATATATATATATATATATATATATATATATATATATATATATATATATAATATATTTATATATATATATATATATATATATATATATATATATATATATATATATATATATATATATATATATATATATATATATATATATATATATATATATATATATACTATATATATATATATATATCCTACACACAGTGGATGGACACTATGTTTAGGAAATTTGCATTTTATCCGCCCTTGCCGAAGGTTAATTCATAATTTGTGGTAAAATTTTCACAGCTTATGACAGATGTGTGTTCGACTGTTAGGATCGTTTGGATAATTGTAGTTTCTTTTAGATTTTGACTCGGGTTAAAGCAATTGGCAAATGAATTTTAAATTTAATTAAATAATCTTCATATTATTGAGTCGACGATAGAGTTATTTGAGAAAAAGAACACTAAAAGATAATAACCATGTTTGAATGACTGCTTTCCTTTACCGTCATACATAATTCATTCTTAAATACCTTTCCTTCTGTCTAGACCTCCCGGTTTTATTCTTATTCATTGGAGATGAAGAGTTGTCTGACTGAAGGATGAAACCATCTGATTATAAACCAAATAGAAATGGTGAGACCGGGATTGAAATTACAGACATGTATAGTACTAGTATTCCACCAGCCCAGTTTTATTTGTCATACCCTTAGGTTAGCTTAGCTTAGCTTAGGTTAGATTACTTCATAATGTACTAATTGAGTAATTGGGTGCAGGAAACATAATGTGATTATTTTCAATGAGATTTTATGTTTAGTTTTTAAGATACGGCGTCCCGCTTTTCACAGGGAAGGTGTCAGTGATTGTTTACAGTTCTTGAAAAATATGACGATCAATTCCTGGGATCAATTCGCAGGCGAAGATGAAAGGTCAGAGGTTCTGTAACACCAGATCTAAAGGAAACCAATTACTTACAGCAGAAGAGATCACTGTTTCTTTCTTCTGACATTAACTATTAATATTCCTCGACCGTGTTTTTGCTCCAGACTTCCGATCAGCTAATTCCGCGGTGATCGCGCACACCTGGTGAGAATGTACAGGATCACCCCAAACACTTGCATCCTTATATTACACATTTCTTCTCTATATTTTACCATATTCAAACTTTATATTTTTTATGATTACCTATTATGCTATCGGATTTGAATGTTTACCGTCAGTAAAAAAAAATATTATAGACCATAATAAATACAAACGAGGAGTTATGCTCACTATGAACTACCAGTTTTTATGGTTAAACTCCTGTCTGTTATTGACTTTTCTGTTTGCTTTCATAAATGTGTATCAGCTATTATGATTATAACTGGCCGAAAAAAAATGATTAAAAGTCAATAGAAGAAAAGTGCAGGAAACTGAAAGGAAAAGTGAAAAATTACTTTCTTTATATAAGGTTTTGTCGAATAAGATAATGCACATTGATTACGGATGAGGTAAAGTAACTATAGTTGACATACCCTTTCAATATTACTTATGTTTGCTTTCTATTTTATGGCGCAATAATATCAAATACAGAAACGGAATCGGAATCAAAGATCTTTATTTTATGCATTTCTCTTATTTTTAGACTTGGAAGCCGATTGGGTGGAAATTCTGTAGTACAATATAAGCTTCTTACTTAATCCAAGGGAGTAGGGAGGAAATGGCTTCTTTCTCAGTTTCTTCTTATCCTCCTTCTCTTCCTCTTTTTCCTCCTCCCTCAACGCCCGACCTGTCCTCACCCAGCCCCCCCCTCCCCTTCGTCTCTTTCATGCCCTTCTCAGATTTTAGCCTTTTTACTCTATATTTTGTCGTTTCCTTACCTCTCTTTTCTAAAATTTATAAACATAAAACTTGGAATTAAACAGAAATCTCCCAAACATCCAGTATACCTTATCTCATTTTCTATGGAAAATTATTGATATGAATACTTCCGGGAGTAAGTTTTTGTCTGTGGCTTAGTTTGTTTTGTTCGTGAGTAGGATTACATAGAAATATCCCATGTGGATATTAACGAATCTTACCAAAGATAAGAGTCAGAAGTTTTATTGTTTTTCCTCTTCTAACGATGAATATGAATGATTAATGTACTTAAGAACATCACGCTTGATACAAAAGAATGAAACTGAGAAGTTACTGTCTATACTTTATTGAGTTAAGTTTTTTTTATAACTTATTGCAACAGTATCTTGAAAAGTGGTAAACATCCTTATAATATTATTTTCTCCAAGCTTTGGAATTCTTTGAAAGTGGAATACTCTATTTTATATATATTATTATATGCTGTCACTTTCGTAACGCATATTTCCTCTCTTTGACTGTAGTAATGAAATTTTATGAAAAGTATTTGCAACGTATTCAGATTCCATATTTTGCATAGAGTTATACAATGTCTAAAAATGTATGTTCAGATTTCGCATAACATAATTTTATAAGTTAAGATGATGTAGAATGTAAAAAGAGAGAGAAATCTTTGCATTGTACATTAGCCACGAGGCATGCTTGATTTTGTTTTCACAACTTGTCATTGCTCAATAAGGAAAGCTCGAAGTCTCCGTTTTGTTTTCATAACATGTCAATCTTACTCGCTCAAGTCTGTTTCGGACGAGTATGTCTTTGTTGAGCATACTATGTACAGGACTGGTTTCAAACGTGTATGTCTTTGCTGAATAATCACGTGGAAGGATGGCACCATCTTTCGCAAGATCGTCCTATTTAAGCATACGTCATCTTTGCGGAATGACGTCATATTAAAATACTTTTATCATCTTAAATCACGTAATGATAAATGTTATTTACGATTGCAATTTCAATTTCTCTTTAGACATTTTTTTGAAAGATAATTTTTATGATATTAGCTGAACCACGTATCCAAAACGATTTGAGCCTATCAGTTTCTTGAAGTTCGCCCATACAAGGAAGAGAGAGACCGTTCAATACAGACTTTGAATTACTGGCGTATAGAGGTCATCTCCCTCTCTCTCTCTCTTCTCTCTCATCCGACCTCAGTGCAACTCACATATCCCATTTGCCTAAGGTCATTAAATTAGACTCATATTATAAGAAAATTACAGTTTTATTAGCGGGAAATATGAAGTAAATTAATCAAATTCTCAAAGACAAATTTTAACTGAATAAGTAAAAAATCTGAACATTAGTTTCTAAACAAACAACAACCAATAAAATCTCCAAAGAATGCACATATTATTATAATACAAACAGGAAGCCCAAAGAACCCTGTGGATTGGACAAAACCCGTCCACCCCATTCTCTGCAATAACTAGACATCAGCCAAAAGATAGGTATCCAAAAATTATTAGTCTCCCAACACCATTATATCTCCATTGAAACTACCGTAACCAGATCCGTCGGGAGAGAAAAGAAAGACACAAGAAAAGAAATCACATATAAATAAACTGTAAATAAACCAAAATGACATAAAAAAAATCATATAAAAAGGACATCTCTGAACTAAAGGTTTAAGATACAAAAAGACAAAGTTATTCTCGAAAGTATGCTTACTCATCATAGCACTATTTGCTCACACTAAAAACAATCAAGATATCATTATTCTAAAACTGGCCGGCTTCTAAGCGCCTACTAACGTTATTCTCCCATTATGTAGGGGAGCAGTTCGTACGTACACAAGCACGAACTTTCTCACAAGACACATCCCTTTATATAAGTTTAACAACTTCATTGCACTGGAACAGATGCATGACGTCATATACAGATCATAGTCACACCCATGAAACTAACTAAATCTAGATTTAGAAGCATACCTTACTTCTGTTCATGCATGGACATAGGACGTGACCAGTCTTTGCCCTGAGGTAGCAACCTTCGACATCTTGCCACCCAAAATGATGCGTCAACATTTTCAGACCCCGCTTTGTCTCCGTGAGAGCTAATGCTGAACCTATAATCTTAAAGAATGCAATCACTCACCACATCCGTCTGACAAGCTCCTGAATTGACATTTTATCATCTCGAAAAATGCATATATCAAGATAATGAATTATATTCATAATAGAGTTCATATGTTCTTATATATATATATATATATATATATATATATATATATATATATATATATATATATATATATATATATATATATATAATATTTATTATTCGAGCTACAAATGTCCTTTAATATCTTTTTCTCTCTATCTGGGAATTAATATATTTTCATATATGTAAACCGAAGGGGAATTTTTTAATTGATAATAATTTAGTCCTCTAGTGGGTTCGAACTACCTCCAGCGTACAGAGATGAAATCAGGACTTCAGTGATGTTATCGATTCGGCTAATAAGTGAGGTTATTAGTTTATACCGATTCCGACCTTACAAACACCGTCGAAACTCGGGCGTTCGTAATTAGAATCGATATCCAACCCCTCTACCTTGTTAACAGTCACGGTGATGTGATAATTATTCATAATATGGCTATGTGCGGTAAACGTTCGAATTTGTTAACATAGTAGAGGGGTTGGATATCGATTCTAATTACGAATACCCGAGTTCGACTGTGATTGGTAAGGCCGGACGAGTCAGTATAAACTTTTAACCTGACTTGTTAGCCGAATCGACAACATCACTGAATTCCTGATTTTCCTCTGTCCGCTGGGCGCTGGTCAGAGCCAATGAGAGAACGAAATTATTATCAACTAAAAAGTTCGCCCTCGGTCTACATAAATGAAAATATATTAATTTCGAGGCAGAGCGAATGAGATATTAAAGGATATCTGTAGCTCGAATAGTCTATATGAATCACAGTGATGTGGTTATTATTCATATATATATATATATATATATATATATATATATATATATATATATATATATATATGTATGTATGTATAAGCATTAAACTACAAATATCCTTTAAAATCCAATTTGCTCCACCTCGGAAATAATATATTTTATTACATGTTAATCAAAGGGAATTTATTTTTATTAATATAACTACAGTGACACGCCTTGTCCTTGTTACTTGGAACTATCTCCGATTCTCATATCTATAATTCTCTAGATTTAGTTAATAGATTAAATAAAATCTCTTTTTGACCCACTGATAGATTCGCTAGTTTTGATGTTTTCTCTCTTTCTACTAAAGTTTCGAGGGATTCCATTTTAGAGTATCTTAGCCATGAACTAATCCATCATGAATTACCTCTACCTGTAAGTCATATTATTTCACTCACTAAGTTTTGTATTTGTGATTAAAAATTAATATTCAATGGTGAATTTTACCAAAAAAATAATTGGTATGTGAATGGGTAGCCCTGTATCACCGGTCCTCTCAATCTTGTATATGGAATCTTTTTTTAAAACAATATTGACCTGATATCATTTACTATATTCCTTTAATTGGCATAAATATGTTGACGATATTGGTATTGGTGTCAGTGATTAACTCTCTAATTTGAACAACCAGACACCATCCATTAAGTTTACTTTAGAATTAGAAAAAGGCAATTGTCTCCCTTTCTTAGATACTATAATGCATCGAGATCCATTTCAGTGCAAATTCAGGATTTATTGGAAACCAACAAATAAAACTTGTCCTTTTTAATTCACCTTAATATGAAAATGTAATGTTTTTTTTTCTCTTTTTTTCACGAGCAATGCGCGTTGTTCGACCCCAGTATTTGGATGAAGGAATTGATTGCATAAGAAAAATAGGGACTGATTGAGGTTATCCTTCACATTTACTAGACATTTGTTATAATAAAACCCACGAAAAGTTTTATAGTGAAAGTAACATCGAGAAAGAAATCCTTATTAGCATTCTTAGTTTGCCTTATTTTAGTGATTTTGATGTCAATCTCGTTTTTTCCTATAATAACACACTAAAAAGAATGTTACTGAAAACATAGCCCTAATGAAAACAACACAGTACATAAAATTCCATTTCTGGATTGCACGTCTTTTTATATCGGCCAGTCTAGCAAGGATTTATTTTTCTTTCCATTAAATCTAAAATTTAGAATACATATCAGTGCTTTCTGCAATATGATTCCTGTCATCCTCTTCTGACCCTCTTACGATTTAGGTTCTAGGTATATTCCACTGAGGAAAATTCCACTACGGTAAGTTCCACTAGGTAAATACTACTATAGGAAAAATTCCAAATAGGGTAAATTCCACTAGGGTAAATTCACAGGTAATTTCCACTGGCGTATTAGGTATATTCCACTGGAGAAAATTCCACTATACGTAAATTCTCCTACTAGTAAGGATAATGAGAAGAATGAATACTTTTTAAAAGACTATTTAATCACATAATTTGTCAGTTTCATATAAAGATAAAAATAACTGAGAGTACATAAGTTTAAAAAAGAAGTTGTAAAAAACTCTTTTGGGTCTTTTTAAAAGGTTATTTAATCACAATGTGTCATTTTCATATAAAGATAGAAATAATTGAGAGAACATAAGTTTTGGAAAAAAAAAAAAAAATTTAATATTTCATGCTAAAAACTCCAGCATGTTTTCGGAGTTATAATTCTCAACTAATCTCTTAAGTCTTGCATCAATAATTTGATAGGATTTTTTTTTTTTTTTTTTTTTTTTGGGGGGGGGGGTTGTAGAGTCCCCCCGTCGTACATGAGCAATTTTAGTCTGGCTTAGGACCTCTTCAGTCTTCAGGGCTTTGCAAAGCTTCCACAAATTAGGATGTGTTGTTGAAGTATTGATGACCGCAAGGCATTGTGGAATCCTTCTACCGAAATTATTTGCTCTTGGCAAGTCATTTAAAACTCGTTTGACGGCACATTCCACATATGGATAGGAAACTTAGGAGTTTCTCTTCGTTGACGATGACCACGTCCTCGTAACATGCCAATGTATGAATGTTCAAAATAAGAGATAAAGTCAGAAGAAATGCTATCATCAACAATTAAAATAGTAAAGCCCTCGACAACGTCATCAATAGGTAAGAATGCTAATGCGCAAAAGCACTTAATTTTAAGGTGAAAACGTGCATCCGTGTTATATCTCCTGCTTTCACCCAGTACACATATTTTGCGCCAAACAGATGACTGTCCCAGATGAAATACACACCCAACTGGTTTCTACATCCGGGAATACTGACCGTCCAATGATGATATGATTGTTAAAAGCTGACATCACAAATGTGGGCACACCTTAAACGTCCCGTCACAGGCCCAATTTTCCGAGTTTTCTAGGTCATCTAAACCATTTCGGAGGAAAACACTAATATTCTGTCTGGGTCTTCTATGCCGCTGTCAAAATCAAAAACAAGGATCCATTTTCCAAGTACATAAATTCACGTGAATTTCAAAGCCCGCATTACATCCGATTTCATAGAATTACTGCATTTCGGGCGTTAACGTGGGCGCTGTTTGCTGGATGATTATGGGAGCCGCTAGAATGAATAACTTCTGGTATACTGTAGTTGAAAGTTGTATGCAGTCTAGCTTTGCAACCATCATAAAAACGCTCACATCGCCAATATATTTTGGTTTTACTGTTGTTAACTCCATTCTTTTCATATATGTAATTTTCTTCGTCGCAAAGCTTGGGTTTGTTCTTCTCTGAAGTTATGAAAGCTGCCATGACTGAGGGCTTCGAAGTTCAAAGATATACTGATTAGGAAATTTTTCTGTAGCTAAAATTGTTTAGTGGAGTAACAAAGCATAAAATAACAATTAAATAGTTTACGCAACTCTAACAAGTTGTTTTCGTATTTTGAAATAACTACTTTTTAGTTTAATTATATACGTACGAGTGAAACAATTTTGTTTTTTTAGTTGTTTGTATATATCAAAGAGAGAGATTTTTAAGTTTAAGCGGAGAGAGAGAGAGAGAGAGAGAGAGAGAGAGAGAGAGAGAGAGAGAGAGAGACTCTTTAGTGGGTTTTACCGTAGTGGAATTTACTACAGTTGAATTTACCTATTGTAGAATTTACCTAGTGGAACTTACCGTAGTGGAATTTTCCCCAGTGGAATATACCGGTCACCTACTTTTTCATATAAAACAAAAAGAATTATTCCCCTTTCCTCTAACCCCTTCCATTGAGTCTTGATGAGTCATTTTCCCATTTCCTTCTTCCTTCCTTGGTCGGGTCCTCTACTCTGTTTCCAGGAATGCTTCAAATAAAGACGAAATGTAATGGTATTCTTCGCTAACATTTTCGACTCCTTACCACAAAATTTGCATTCCCATTTCTCTTAAACGTTACATTTAATAACAATCACTTGTTGCCAGTCAAGAGATCCACCATTGGTAAGACACCAAAAGCATATCCTCGTTAACAAAGGTAACTATGTGTGAGGAATTATTTTTGTAGCAGTGAAAATACTAAAATTAGGTTCGCAATGTGATACAAATTTTTGTGTTTTTATTTTAATACTTTTATTTTTTTTCATTAAGGTAAAAGGTTAAGGGACAGAAATGTGAAAAAAAAAAGAATTGACAATTTTCTCGAAGTTGGTTATCTTGATTAGGCTTTACGCCAAAAATGGGTCCCATGCACCAAAAAAGCCAACTGGAAGAATGATTTGGTGTTACATGGTTGAAAAATCCAGATGCGAACTTTACACTGCTTAAGTTACTGAGACGCTTTACATAAATATGACTAAAGAAAGTAAAGCAAAAATCAAAACATATGTAAGAATATGTAAAAAAAAAAAAATCTATTATGTGATTTAACAGCCATATATAACTGCTATATATAACTGTTCGAGTAAATAGAAGATTTCGTAGATAAATACTAGTAAGCGGAGGGTATTACAACTAATAGTTTCGTATCTTAATCACCTATTCAATACTATTGTCCAGATGTAGCAGCTACCTCATTACAGTGTTTTATGGACTAAGAACCACGACAGTTTAATGTGATACTAATTTAAGGATCTTGCTGATTGTAACTATTACCACTTCCAAAATATGATCTGTCCAAAACTCTTTGGTTAGAATCACATTTTCTATCTTACTTTGGAAAACGGATTTACTTTGCAAGATCAACTGGAAATTATATTTTGATTTAATAAGTACACGAGAAAGATATTTATAAAATTTAAAGAGCTTTTCTGACGGTTTCCTGTTTGCCCTAAAATACTCAATATTATTTCGTGTCATATGCCTTAGTGGACAGAGATAAAAGGAATTTATTTTAATAATATTTAAGGGATTAAATTGTCATTCTAAGTCACATTTATCACCCAGGAAACACGCGCTTACTGTAGTCAACTTTACTCATCAGTGTTTCTCTCTCTCTCTCTCTCTCTCTCTCTCTCTCTCTCTCTCTCCTCTCTCTCATTATAAAAGGAAAGAAACAACTAGACAAATTTATTCATAATCATGTCAGTTTGGGAAAACTGCTTCAGTTTATTAAAACCTGTACTGTTTCTGAGGGTCAGTCGTGTTCAGGGAGTTTAGTGTATAAGATGACGCGAATAATCAGCAGAAACTTAGTATAAAATAGTTGTTTACAAGTAAAAATTAAGCTATTCCAACGAGTTTGAGTGTTGGTGAGCTCTCGAAATTATACTTTATGACAGCTATGATCTATTTGAAAATATCAGCGGTGTGATCCACATATTTTTCCTGAGTGTAACATTGCTGTTTTCGGTATTTAACTCCAAGAGCCCTTTCATAATTATGCAGATAGAGGGGTAATTTGGTATAAGGCTTGAAATGGCACGTAATTAATCTCTAGTCCAGCTGTTATATCACCTTGATTGTTTTACGCTACGGCTACAGTTCTTGATAATAATATTCACCTCTTGATGTACTCTAATAATAATTATGATGGTGTACATAGAGGGATATAACATCAAGAGGTAAGAGGAAAGGGAGGAGAAGTTAAAAAAACTCTCAAAAATGACCTCTGTCAACTCAGAAAGAGGTAATGATATCACGCCTTTTCTTATGCTTATGTGTCTTTGTGAGCTATGAAGATAAAATACAAAAGACATCGGATACTGGTGAAAGATGAATGATATAATCATCAAGTGGCATTCTTAAGGGGAATTAACACTTGGGGGAGAGTATCCATATTCCATGAAGGGATTTCCATGTTCATTCCTCTCTGTGTGTGGTTGTCAGCAAAAAATACAAAAACAGGAAAAAATAGAACTTGAAGTATGTAATAATTTTTCAGTATCCCTAACACGATAAAAGTTTATGGAAGATGATTGATGCCATGAAGAGATCTCTGTTTTCATGCAAGAAAAAGTATGTTCGCGCATGTATTAGCCAATAACTTAAGAATAGGAAAATGAAGCTTGATGATACCTGGAAGATATAGCCATTACGTGAGAAAGAAATAGGATCAGACCTGGTAATATATTATGCTTTTAAGCCTCGGTCATAAAAGAAAATTAATTAAAGGCTTCAAAGCGCTACAGCAGCGCTTTACTTTCAAATAGCTAAATGTATTTCCGGAATAGCGAAGTTTATGTACTAGGATAAGCTCTAATGGGCAAAGGTTGCAGTCACTGCCATTTCTAGCAAGCAACACATTGTACCACATATAAACAGTCATAAAATATACCCTTGACCGTTACTGCGCCAGTCAATTGGACTCCACGGGGCGTTGAGCCCAGTTGAAGCCCCTCTTGGTGTGATGAGTTTCAACTGGCAACATGAATTCACTGTCTCCGTAAGGATAGATGGGTGTGGCTGAGATGTGCATACGTCTAACTGATGAACCAACAATATCCACCGCTCGAATTGGTCAGGGTTTATACTCAGTGTTTACTTTTCCTTGTGGTACATCTCTATCCATACGTTTGAAAATTGAAAAATTGAAAAATAGCTTTTGTTAAAGTATTTTTTTTTACTTTACATCAGAATTAAGAACATAACGTAACATACATAACAACAAGCACATATATAAAAGTCCCATCAGATCTCTAATTTGTTTTAACACATCAACAATCATTTGAACCACCGATGTACGAGAGCCCGTGCTAGGATAAAACCATTTTAATCTAAACTAACCGTCATCATGAGAATCATTTTCACTCTTCTCTCACTGTTGTAGGTTAAAATACATATTATTTCCAAAACATTTCTAGAGCTAAATTTCTCTCTATCTCTTGGAAAAGAAAATTTGGTGCATAACGAATACAAAGATTTTGTTATGACAAATGGTAATATTCACATTGTTATTGTTTGCTATCAAGTTTCCTCTCGACAAATGCTTGGCTCAGTAATCACACGAAGACCTTAAAATGGCAATGCATGTAAACACATGTTTCATTTGGACAAAAAAAACAACTTTAATTTACTTTGCAGTGTTTACCCAAAGTTTGAAATAGAATACTTTTAGGTGAAAATCAGAGAAACTCTCTCTCTCTCTCTCTCTCTCTCTCTCTCTCTCTCTCTCTCTCTCTCTCTCTCTCTTTACTGTATAAAGTAAATTAATTATGTCGTAGAATATATTAAATCACCGATGAACTATATCCCACTTTCATTATTTTCACAGGGTCTCTATTGCAATCATAACCAGAAATAATTCATTTCAATGGATGCTGATGCAGAGCAAATCCTTCATAAATATCTTTAATGATAATAATAATCATCATCATCATCATCATCATCATCATCATCGTCACAGGAACCCTAGACACGATCCCAAGATCCTTGAAACGGAACCTGGAAAATTATTGATGCTGAAGTAGCTTCTTCAAACAAAACACAGTGAAACAAGTGATGGACTCCTAAGGAGCCTGAATGCAACCCGGAACTCCACACTATTAAAAACCACCTAATCGAATTGGATGACTGTAACAAAAATAAATAGATAAATAGATTAATAATAACAATTTTTATTTTGGAAAGGGAACTAGTCATGTTTGTTTATATATATATATATATATATATATGTATATATATATATATATATATATATATATATATATATATATATGTGTGTGTGTGTGTGTGTGTGTGTGTGTGTGTGAGTGTGTTAGTGTATATATATATATATATATATATATATATATATATATATATATATATATATATATATATATATATATATATATATATATTAGATTAGTCTTTTAGCTTCGTGAAATAATTTTGTCAGGTATTAAACTGAATATTACTACAGCCGTTGTTTCATTATTTTATGCAATAATAAATGGAAGAAACCAGTTGCACTTAGAAAATAAAACAAAGATTCCAATACTGCATATGGGGCATTTGTGGTTTCATAATAACCGGTTCTATGTCTGCTTGGGTACTGAAGGGTTTACGAAGACTGCTAAGGATCTCTGGACTGGTTGATCTTCCTAACCGTTTTACCTGTTTACGTGTTTGATAAGTATTAAGACAATAATAAAGAATAGAAACACACAGGTCAGGTAAAATAAGGAAATGTTCATTATTTTTTTGCATGTCTTTCCAAAGTATATAAGTTCCTTACTCTTTCATTATTACAGATTAAAAGCCTTATCTGAGTCACAAAAACCCATAGGCGAGACAAGAACGGCATTAAAGGCTTTCGTACAATGTTAATAAACAGACAAAAATCAATAAAAAATTGAATGCTTCTAAATTACACAATCGTCCTCCAGTATAGTTTATAACTTATTTTGTTTTATTTGTTGTTCGCAAATTAACTGTTTTCTAATTATTACTTTTAAGTTACCTGTGTGTATTTAATTTTGCTTCACTAGGATACGTATTCTAAATTATACTTAAACGATTTTTGATATATATATATGTGTGTGGTATATATATATATATATATATATATATATATATATATATATATATATATCTGGTGTGTGTGTGTGTGTGATTGTGTGTGTGTAGTGTGTGTGGTTGTGTGTGTG
>NC_061095.1:39370490-39372990 GCF_015104395.2 Macrobrachium nipponense | reverse complement strand
TATATATATATATATATATGTGTGTGTGTGTGTGTGTGTGTGTGTGTGTGTGTGTGTGTGTGTGTGTGTTTTATGACCGAAGCTTCAAAGAATGATATGTTACCAGGTCTAATCCTATTTTTTCCTCACGTAATGGCTATATTTTCCAGGTATCATCAAGCTCCATTTTCCTATTCTTAAGTTATTGGCTAATACATGCGCGAACATACTTTTTGCATGAAAACGGAGATCTCTTCATGGCATCAATCATCTTCCATAAACTTTTATCGTGTTAGGGATACTGCAAAATGATTACATACTTTAAGTTCTATTTTTTCCTGTTTTTGTATTTTTTGCTGACAACCACACACAGAGAGGAATGAACATGGGAATCCCTTCATGGAATATGGATACTCTCCCCCAAGTGTTAATTCCCCTTAAGAATGCCACTTGATGATTATATCATTCATTTTTCATCAGTATTCGATATCTTTTGTATTTTATCGTCATAGCTCACAAAGACACACAAGCATAAGAAAAGGCGTGATATCATTACCTCTTTCTGAGTTGACAGAGGTAATTTTTGAGAGTTTTTTTTAACTTCTCCATTTCCTTTTACCTCTTGATGTTATATTCCTCTAGGTACACCATCATAAGTATTAATAGAATACATCAAGAAGTGAAAATTATTATCACGAACTGTATCCGTAGCGTAAAAATATCAAGGTGATATAACAGCTGGACTAGAAATTAATTACGTGCCATTTCAAGCCTTATACCAAATTACCCCTCCATCTGCATACTTATGAAATGGCTCTTGGAGTTAAATACCGAAAACAGCAATGTTACACTCAGGAAAAATATGTGGATCACACTGCTGATATTTTCAAATAGATCATATCCTTCATACCGTATAGTTTCGAATGCTCATCAACACTGAAACTCGTTGGAATGGCTTAGTTTTTATTTGTAAACAATTATTTTATACTAAGTTTCTCCTGATCATTAGCGTCATTTTATACACTAAACTCCCTGAACACGACTAACCCTCAGAGGCCGTACAGGTTTTAATAAACTGAAGCAAATTCCCAAACTGACATTATTATGAACAAATTAGTCTAGTTTTCTCTTTCCTTTTAAAGTATATTTCAGTTTTACCAGACCACTGAGCTGATTAAGAGCTCTCATAGTGCTGCCCCTAAGTATTAGATATTCTTACGTTGCTAGGAACCAACTGGTCACCAGGCAACGGAACCTATAGCTTATTGTGGGATCCAAACCACATTATATCGAGAAATGAATTTCGATCACCAGAAATCAATTCCTCTGATTCCGCATTGGCTGAGCCGAGAATCGAGCTTCGGACCACCTGATTGGTACCCGAGCGAGAAAACCATTCGTCTAACGAGGAACTGTCTCTTTCCTTTTATAATGAGAGAGAGAGAGAGAGAGAGAGAGAGAGAGAGAGAGAGAGAGAGAGAGAGAGAGAACATTGATGAGTGAAGCTGACTATAGTAGGCGCGTGTTTCCTGGGCGATAAATGTGACTTAGAATGACAATTTAATCCTTCAAATAATATTAAAATAAATTTCCTTTTAGCTCTGTCCACTAAGGCATATGACACGAAATAATATTGAGTATTTTAGGGCAAACAGGAAACAGTCAGAAAAGCTCTTGAAATTTTATAAATATCTTTCTCGTGTAGTTATTAAATCAAAATATAATTTCCAGTTAATTTTGCAAAGTAAATCCGTTTTCCAAAGTAAGATAGAAAATGTGATTATAACCAAAGAGTTTTGGACTGATCATATTTTGGAAGTGGTAATAGTTACAGTGTCCATAAAACACTGTAATGAGGTAGCTGCTACATCTGGACAATAGTATTGAATAGGTGATTAAGATACGAAACTATTAGTTGTAATACCCTCCGCTTACTAGTGTTTATCTACGAAATCTTGTATTTACTCTAACAGTTATACATAACAGTTATATATGACTGTTAAATCACATAATAGACCGTTTGTATATATATGCTTACATATGTTTTTTTGCTTTACTTTCTTCAGTCATGTTTATAAAACATCTCAGTAATTTTAGCAGTCTAAAAGTTCACATCTGGATTTTTCAACCATGTAACACCAAATCATTCTTCCAGGTGGCTTTTTTGGTTCATGGACCCATTTTTGGCGTAAAGCCTAATCAAATGACCAACTTCGACAAAATTGTCTATTCCTTTTTTTCACATTTTTGTTTTTTAACCTTTTACCTTAATGTAAAAAATAAAAGTATTAAAATAAAAACACAAAAATTTGCATCACATTGCGAACCTAATTTTAGTATTTTCACTGCTACAAAAATAATTCCTTAAACATAGTTACCTTTGTTAACGAGGCTATGCTTTTGGTGTCTTACCAGTGGTGGATCTCTTGACTGGCAACAAGTGATTGTTATTTAAATGTAACGTTTAAGAGAAATGGGAATGCAACTTTTGTGGTATGAAGTCGAAAATGTTAGCGAAGAA
>NC_061095.1:39347851-39369990 GCF_015104395.2 Macrobrachium nipponense | reverse complement strand
TGTTAGCGAAGAATACCATTACATTTCGTCTTTATTTGAAGCATTCCTGGAAACAGAGTAGAGGACCCGACCAAGGAAGGAAGAAGGAAATGGGAAA
This sequence comes from Macrobrachium nipponense, assembly GCF_015104395.2. Classification (NCBI taxonomy): domain Eukaryota; kingdom Metazoa; phylum Arthropoda; class Malacostraca; order Decapoda; family Palaemonidae; genus Macrobrachium; species Macrobrachium nipponense. The sequence continues at coordinate 39,369,893 of NC_061095.1, read as the reverse complement.
ATGACTCATCAAGACTCAATGGAAGGGGTTAGAGGAAAGGGAATAATTCTTTTTGTTTTATATGAAAAATGTAGGTGACCGGTATATTCCACTGGCAGAAAATTCCACTACGGTAAGTTCCACTAGGTAAATTCTTCAATAGGTAATTCAAACTGTAGTAAATTCCACTACGGTAAAACCCACTAAAGAGTCTCTCTCTCTCTCTCTCTCTCTCTCCTCTCTCTCCTCTCTTCTCTCTCTCTCTCTCTCTCCTCTCTCGCTTAAACTTAAAAATGTCTCTCTTGAATATATAACAAAACAACTAAAACTTGTTTCAACCTCGTACGTAATATAATTAAACGTAAAAAGTATTATTTCAAAATACGAAAACAAACTTGTTAGAGTTGCGTAAACTATTTAATTGTATTTTTTTATGCTTTGTTACTCCACTAAACATTTTAGCTACAGAAAAATTTCCTAATCAGTATATCTTTGAACTTCGAAGCCCTCAGTCATGGCAGCTTTCATAACTTCAGAGAAGAACAAACCCAAGCTTTGCGACGAAGAAAATTACATATATGAAAAGAATGGAGTTAACAACAGTAAAACCAAAATATATTGGCGATGTGAGCGTTTTTATGATGGTTGCAAAGCTAGACTGCATACAACTTTCAACTACAGTATACCAGAAGTTATTCATTCTAGCGGCTCCCATAATCATCCAGCAAACAGCGCCCACGTTAACGCCCGAAATGCAGTTAATTCTATGAAATCGGATGTAATGCGGGCTTTGAAATTCCACATGAATTTATGTACTTGGAAAATGGATCCTTGTTTTTGATTTTTGACAGCGGCATAGAAGACCCAGACAGAATATTAGTGTTTTCCTCCGAAAATGGTTTAGATGACCTAGAAAACTCGGAAAATTGGGCCTGTGACGGGACGTTTAAGATGTGTCCACATTTGTGGTGTCAGCTTTTAACAATACATATCATCATTGGACGGTCAAGTATTCCCGGATGTAGAAACAGTTGGGTGTGTATTTCATATGGGACAGTCATCTGTTTGGCGCAAAATATGTGTACTGGGTGAAAGCAGGAGATATAACACGGATGCACGTTTTCACCTTAAAATTAAGTGCTTTTGCGCATTAGCATTCTTACCTATTGATGACGTTGTCGAGGGCTTTACTATTTTAATTGTTGATGATAGCATTTCTTCTGACTTTATCTCTTATTTTGAACATTCATACATTGGCATGTTACGAGGACGGTCGTGGGTATCGTCAACGAAGAGAAACTCCTAAGTTTCCTATCCATATGTGGAATGTGCGTCAACGAGTTTTAAATGACTTGCCAAGAGCAAATAATTCAGTAGAAGGATTCCACAATGCCTTGCGGTCATCAATTACTTCAACACATCCTAATTTGTGGAAGCTTTGCAAAGCCCTGAAGACTGAAGAGGTCCTAAGCCAGACTAAAATTGCTCATGTACGACGGGGGGAGACTCTACAACCCCCCCCCCAAAAAAAAAAAAAAAAAAAAAAAAAAAAAATCCTATCAAATTATTGATGCAAGACTTAAGAGATTAGTTGAGAATTATAACTCCGAAAACATGCTGGAGTTTTTAGCATAAAATATTAATTTTTTTTTTTCAAAACTTATGTTCTCTCAATTATTTCTATCTTTATATGAAAATGACACATTATGTGATTAAATAGCCTTTTAAAAAGACCCAAAAGATTTTTTACAACTTCTTTTTTTAAACTTATGTACTCTCAGTTATTTTTATCTTTATATGAAACTGACAAATTATGTGATTAAATAGTCTTTTAAAAAGTATTCATTTTCTTCTCATTATCCCTTACTAGGTAGGAGAATTTACGTATAGTGGAATTTTTCCCTCACAGTGGAATATACCATAATACGCCAGTGGAAATTACCTGTAGTGGTAATTTAACCCTAGTGGTAATTTACCTATAGTAGTATTTACCTATGGTGGAACTTACCGTTAGTGGAATTTTTCCTCAGTGGAAATTTTTTTATTAAAAAAAAACCTACAACCTAAATCGTAAGAGGGTCAGGAAGAGGATGGACAGGAATCATATTGGCAGAAAGAGCACTGAAGAATGGATTCTCAAACAATTTTAGAATTTTAATGGAAAGGAAAGAAAAATAAATTCTTGCTAGATGGCCGATATAAAAAGACGTGCAATCCAGAAATGGAATTTTTATGTACTGTGTTGTTTTCATTAGGGCTATGTTTTCAGTAACATTCTTTTTAGTGTGTTATTATAGGAAAAAACGAGATTGACATCAAAATCACTAAAATAAGGCAAACTAAGAATGCTAATAAGGATTTCTTTCTCGATGTTACTTTCACTATAAAACTTTTCGTGGGTTTGTTATTAACAACAAATGTCTAGTAAATGTGAAGGATAACCTCAATCAGTCCCTATTTTTCTTATGCAATCAATTCCTTCATCCAAATACTGGGGTCGAACAACGCGCATTGCTCGTGAAAAAAAGAGAAAAAAAACAATTTATTCATCATATTAAGGTGAATTAATAAGGACAAGTTTTATTTGTTGGTTTCCAATAAACCTGAATTTGCACTGAAATGGTTCTCGATTCATTAAAGTATCTAAGAAAGGGAGGCAATTGCCTTTTTCTAATTCTAAATTAAACTTAATGGATGGTGTCTGGTTTTTCAAATTAGAGAGTTAATCACTGACACCAATACCAATATCGTCAACATATTTATGCCAATTAAAGGAATATAGTAAATGATATTCAGGGTCAATATTGTTTTTAAAAAAAAGATTCCATATGGCAAGATTGAGAGGACCGGTGATACAGGGCTACCCATCACATACCAATTATTTTTTGTAAAATTCACCATTGAATATTAATTTTTAATCACAAATACAAAACTTAGTGAGTGAAATAATACGACTTACAGGTAGAGGTAATTCATGATGGAATAGTTCATGGCTAAGATACTCTAAAATGGAATCCCTCGAAACTTTAGTAGAAAAAGAGAGAAAACATCAAACTAGCGAATCTATCAGTGGGTCAAAAAGAGATTTTATTAACTCTATTACTAAATCTAGAGAATTATAGATATGAGAATCGGAGATAGTTCCAAGTAACAAGGACAAGGCGTGTCACTGTAGTTATTATTAATTAATAAAAAACTAAATTCCCTTTTGATTAACATGTAATAAAATATATTATTTCCGAGGTGGAGCAAATTGGATTTTAAAGGATATTTGTAGTTTAATGCTTATACATACATACATACATACATATATATATATATATATATATATATATATATATATATATATATATATATATATATATATCTATAATATATATGAATAATAACGACATCACTGTGATTCATATAGACTATTCGAGCTACAAATATCCTTTAATATCTCATTCGCTCTGCCTCGAAATTAATATATTTTCATTTATGTAGACCGAGGGCGAACTTTTTAGTTGATAATAATTTCGTTCTCTCATTGGCTCTGACCAGCGCCCAGCGGACAGAGAAAAATCAGGAATTCAGTGATGTTGTCGATTCGGCTAACAAGTCAGGTTAAAAGTTTATACTGACTCCGGCCTTACCAATCACAGTCGAACTCGGGTATTCGTAATTAGAATCGATATCCAACCCCCTCTACTATGTTAACAAATTCGAACGTTTACCGCACATAGCCATATTATGAATAATTATCACATCACCGTGATTGTTAACAAGGTAGAGGGGGTTGGATATCGATTCTAATTACGAACACCCGAGTTCGACGGCGTTTTGTAAGGTCGGAATCGATATAAACTAATAACCTCACTTATTAGCCGAATCGACAACATCACTGAAGTCCTGATTTCATCTCTGTACGCTGGAGGTTGTTCGAACCCACTAGAGGACTAAATTATTATGAATTAAAAAATTCCCCTTCGGTTTACATATATGAAATATATTAATTCCCAGATAGAGAGAAAAAAGATATTAAAGGACATTTGTAGCTCGAATAATAAATATTATATATATATAAATATATATATATATATATATATATATATATATATATATTATATATATATATATATACATATATATATATATATATATATATATATATATATATATATATATATATATATATATATATATATATATGTGTGTATATATATCTATATATATCTATATTATATTATATATTACCCTATATATATATATATATATAGTATATATATATAATATAATATAATATTTTATTATTCGAGCTACAAATGTCCTTTAATATCTTTTTCTCTCTATCTGGTAATATATATATATATATATATATATATATATATATATATATATATATATATATATATATATATATATATATATCTATATATATATATATATATATATATTATATATATATATATGTATATATATATATATATATTATTTATTATATATATATATATATATATATAATATATAATTATTTGAACATATGAACTCTATTTATGAATATAATTCATTATCTTGATATATGCATTTTTTCGAGATGATAAAATGTCAATTCAGGAGCGTGTCAGACGGATGTGGTGAGTGATGCATTCTTTCAAGATTATAGGTTCAGCATTAGCTCTCACGGAGACAAAGCGGGGTCTGAAAATGTTGACGCATCATTTTGGGTGGCAAGATGTCGAAGGTTACTACTCAGGGCAAAGACTGGTCACGTCCTATGTCCATGCATGAACAGAAGTAAGGTATGCTTCTAAATCTAGATTTAGTTAGTTCATGGGTGTGACTATGATCTGTATATGACGTCATGCATCTGTTCCAGTGCAATGAAGTTGTTACATTATATAAAGGGATGTGTCTTGTGAGAAAGTTCGTGCTTGTGTACGTACGAACTGCTCCCCTACATAATGGGAGAATAACGTTAGTAGGCGCTTAGAAGCCGGCCCGTTTTAGAATAATGATATCTTGATTGTTTTTAGTGTGAGCAAATAGTGCTATGATGAGTAAGCATACTTTCGAGAATAACTTTGTCTTTTTGTATCTTAAACCTTTAGTTCAGAGATGTCCTTTTTATATGATTTTTTTGATGTCATTTTGGTTTATTTACAGTTTATTTATATGTGATTTCTTTTCTTGTGTCTTTCTTTTCTCTCCCGACGGATCTGGTTACGGTAGTTTCAATGGAGATATAATGGTGTTGGGAGACTATAATTTTTGGATACCTATCTTTTGGCTGATGTCTAGTTATTGCAGAGAATGGGGTGGACGGGTTTTGTCCAATCCCCAGGGTTCTTTGGGCTTCCTGTTTGTATTATAATAATAGTGGTGCATTCTTTGGAGATTTTATTGGGTTGTGTTTAGAAACTAATGTTCAGATTTTTTACTTATTCAGTTAAAACTTTGTCTTTGAGAATTTGATTAATTTTACCCTTTCATATTCCCGCTAATAAAACTGTAATTTTCTTATAATATGAGTCTAATTTAATGACCTTAGGCAAATGGGATATGTGAGTTGCACTGAGGTCGGATGAGAGAGAGAGAGAGAGAGAGAGAGAGAGAGAGAGAGAGAGAGAGAGGTTGGTTGAGAGAGAGAGGTCACTCAGTGCCTTACCTGCTCTAAGGCCATGCTACCAAAACGCCTCCTCTCGAAAGAGGGGGTTATTACACACACAATTACACACATGTATACACACACACGCACACACACACACACACACAACACACACACACACATATATTATATATATATATATATATATATATATAATATATATATCTATATATATATATATATATATATATATATTATAGTTCATTTCCAGCCTCTATTGAGATGTACACCAGAATCAATGGAGAAATATCCCTATAATATATTAATATTCTTCATAGTTTCATAGTTTGACAATCATAAACTGTGGATCCATCGTCATACATTTTGTCAGCTTTTAGCACCTTCTCTGCTTGTTTTTCTTACATATTTATTTATATACCAATTTTTTAAATTTATTTATGGATTTCTCCGAAGTGATATGCTATTGAGTTGCCTCTTGAATTTGTCTTGGTACTAAAGAAAAAAAAAACTAATAAAACAAATTCAAATCGTTGTGAATGCATACATCATCCCTTCACAAAAACGTAATTTATGGTTATTAGTGATGGGGGCTTTAACCCTTGGTGAAAGTTCTATAAAGACCTAAGCATAAATATTTGGGTAATCTTGATAACAAATAGAAGAACAAACTAGCAGAATGGTAAGCAAAGTGAAAATTGATTGGTGATATGTTGAAGCGTACAATAGTTATAGTGTAGACCTCTGAACATTCCCACCAACCTAGTAGATATTTCCTTTGAAATATAATTCTAAACCTAAGCTGTCTTAATTTGTTTTTCTGGTATCGAAAGTCAATTCTGAGTCTGTTGTTTGAAATGTCAATTTTAGAACATCCAACAGAGGCTCAGGAAAAAGCGTAATATCAGCAAAGTTCCAACAGGAAAAGAAATAGTCCCTTTGGCAGGGTGGATTACCAGAAATAACATCCTGAATATTGTCCTCATTAAAAGCAATCCTGAAATAGACTACGGGAGAGGGGAAGGGAATTACACATTAAGCCTTTACTATGCAAGGTCGGGTCTCTCTCTCTCTCTCTCTCTCTCTCTCTCTCTCTCTCTCTCTCTCAATAAATGAATGAATAAATAAAAATAAATAAATAAATGAAAATAAAAGAAGATAAAAGTTGGAATGGAGCAATGAAAGAAATAGAGAATGTTTAAAATTCCTCCATTTCACTGAATAAACAAATTACCCCAAAGTGAGAAAGTAAGACCAATCTTAAATCACAAGTGCCTCAAAATGACAACTGTAGCGTGAGTGAAAAAAAACATCATCATAAATTTGTATTAGCAGAAGTGTCAGCAAAATTATGAAATTAAATCGCATATGAGGAAACAGATACATATACATGATATGTTTCTTTTGATGAACCAGCTATTATCTTTTAGCATATCTTTAATCATTTCAGAATACCAAAGAATCTCTACATATTTAAAGTAACACCTACTTTTGTGTGTTATATTTTGCCTTCATATTAAGAATTATAGCAATACAAATATATTTCCAATACCATACAACGGTAATAAAAGAGTTTAAAGTTTATGAGTTTTTATTTTTTCTATTTTTCATCGGTAATTGAAAGTAAAGTGTGAATATACTTAATTAAAAAAATGTTGAATTATACATATTGTGACGAAGTGACAAGTATCTGGTTACTACACTTTCCATTCATTAATTGCTACCTCACAACAGCCAGACACCTGAACCTTCATCACAGGTAAGATACGACTGAATACTCTAAAGGCAACAGTGATCCCTTAAAAAAACTTACCAGTATTGTAGAAAATCAGACTAGGTTCATTAAAAACAGGTGTGAGGTAATCTTATATGTTATTAAATTAATTAAAGGGCATCACTCCATCAACAACTTTAAAAGTCTAAGTATTTCCCTTATTTCAAAAGTCTAAGTACTTCCCTGGTTCTAACTTACTTCAACTAAATTGAAGGAAAACAGCTCAATTACCCCTTTATGTTTCTACCCACATAAAAATATACTTACTTACGTATACTGGTGAAAAAGAAAACACTTATAAAAAAATTTAAGTACAAAAAGGTTTATTATCAAATTCAAAAATTATAAGTGAAATTCACAATCTCAGGGAAATTTACTGTTATTTGAAAACAACACAAAGTTCAAGATTAAATCAAAATTTAATTTATCACAAAATCAAGAAAATTAATTCAATCGGAATTCAAAAGTGTTATGTAACGATTAAAATTTGGAGATTAATTCACAAGTGCTAAAAAACACTAAAACTTGACAAGAATTCTAAGTAAATGCTAATTAATTCACAAGTGTTAAATTCAATCAAACGTGCAACGATTAATTATTGAAAACAATTAAGTTAATTGAATTGTGAATGCAAATGAAAACACATAACAAAAATACACACTTCAATAAGAAAATGGATAAATGCAAAAAAAAATCACTTCGAATGAAACAAATACAAACGATAATAATTTGCAATGTGTAAAAATTTTAAATGTTTCACCAAATCACTATAACTATTAGTTGCAACTAATAAACATTGTAATAAAACATTACCTTGGTACCAATTGTTTCTGCTGAAGCTAGTTCAAAAATTTCACCACACAATTCACAATATTTCAAAAAAGAAAAGGCACCGTTACACACTTGTACAATGTTTGTTCAGATTCCACAATAAGCACTAACTAATACTAAATAACTCTAAGAAATCCGAAATCCGAAATTTACGAGTGCCCAATAACTAAGTATAAAATCTTTATGTTACATTAATGTAAATTGTATATGGCGCGGGAGAGATAGAGAGAGAGAGAGAGAGAGAGAGAGAGAGAGAGAGAGGGAGATGACCTCTATACGCCAGTAATTCAAAGTCTGTAATGAGTGGTCTCTCTCTTCCTTGTATGGGCGAACTTCAAGAAACTGATAGGCTCAAATCGTTTTGGATACGTAGTTCAGCTAATATCATAAAAATTATCTTTCAAAAAAATGTCTAAAGAGAAATTGAAATTGCAATCGTAAATAACATTTATCATTACGTGATTTAAGATGATAAAAGTATTTTAATATGACGTCATTCCGCAAAGATGACGTATGCTTAAATAGGACGATCTTGCGAAAGATGGTGCCATCCTTCCACGTGATTATTCAGCAAAGACATACACGTTTGAAACCAGTCCTGTACATAGTATGCTCAACAAAGACATACTCGTCCGAAACAGACTTGAGCGAGTAAGATTGACATGTTATGAAAACAAAACGGAGACTTCGAGCTTTCCTTATCTTGAGCAATGACAAGTTGCGAAAACAAAATCGAGCATGCCTCGTGGCTAATGTACAATGCAAAAATTTCTCTCTCTTTTTACATTCTACATTATCTTGACTTTTAAAATTTATGTTTATGCGAATCCGAACATACATTTTTAGACATTGTATAACTCTATGCAAAATATGGAATTCTGAATACGTTGCAAATACTTTTCATAAAATTTCATTACTACAGCCAAAGAGAGGAAATATGCGTTACAGGTGACAGCATATAAAATAGTGTATTCCACTTTCAAAGAATTCCAAAGCTTGGAGAAAATAATATTAGAAAGATTTTACCACTTTTTAAGATACTGTTGCAATAAGTTATAAAAAAAACTTAACTCAATAAAGTATAGACAGTAACTTCTCAGTTTCATTCTTTTGTATCAAGCGTGATGTTCTTAAGTACGTTAATCATTCATATTCATCGTTAGAAGAGGAAAAACAATAAAACTTCTGACTCTCATCTTTGGTAAGATTCGTTAATATCCACATGGGATATTTCTATGTAATCCTACTCACGAACAAAACAAACTAAGCCACAGACAAAAACTTACTCCCGGAAGTATTCATATCAATAATTTTCCATAGAAAATGAGATAAGGTATACTGGATGTTTGGGAGATTTCTGTTTAATTCCAAGTTTTATGTTTATAAATTTTAGAAAAGAGAGGTAAGGAAACGACAAAATATAGAGTAAAAAGGCTAAAAATCTGAGAAGGGCATGAAAGAGAGGAATAGGGGAGGTTGGGGTGAGGAGGAAAAAGAGGAAGAGAAGGAGGATAAGAAGAAACTGAGAAAGAAGCCATTTCCTCCCTACTCCACTTGGATTAAGTAAGAAGCTTATATTGTACTACAGAATTTCCACCCAATCGGCTTCCAAGTCTAAAAAATAAGGAAAGGAAATGCATAAAATAAAGATCTTTGATTCCGATTCCGTTTCTGTATTTGATATTATTGCGCCATAAAATAGAAAGCAAACATAAGTAATATTGAAAGGGTATGTTAACTATAGTTACTTTACCTCATCCGTAATCAATGTGCATTATCTTATTCGACAAAACCTTATATAAAGAAAGTAATTTTTCACTTTTCCTTTCAGTTTCCTGCACTTTTCTTCTATTGACTTTTAATCATTTTTTTTCGGCCAGTTATAATAACCATAATAGCTGATACACATTATGAAAGCCAACAAGAAAAGTCAATAACGACAGGAGTTTAACCATAAAAACTGGTAGTTCATAGTGAGCATAACTCCTCGTTTGTATTTATTATGGTCTATAATATATTTTTTTTACTGACGGTAAACATTCAAATCCGTTAGCATAATAGGTAATCATAAAAAATATAAAGTTTGAATATGGTAAAATATAGAGAAGAAATGTGTAATATAAGGATGCAAGTTGTTTGGGGTGATCCTGTACATTCTCCACCAGGTGTGCGCGATCACCGCGGAATTAGCTGATCGGAAGTCTGGAGCAAAAACACGGTCGAGGAATATTAATAGTTAATGTCAGAAGAAAGAAACAGTGATCTCTTCTGCTGTAAGTAATTGGTTTCCTTTAGATCTGGTGTTACAGAACCTCTGACCTTTCATCTTCGCCTGCGAATTGATCCCAGGAATTGATCGTCATATTTTCAAGAACTGTAAACAATCACTGACACCTTCCCTGTGAAAAGCGGGACGCCGTATCTTAAAAACTAAACATAAAATCTCATTGAAAATAATCACATTATGTTTCCTGCACCCAATTACTCAATTAGTACATTATGAAGTAATCTAACCTAAGCTAAGCTAAGCTAACCTAAGGGTATGACAAATAAAACTGGGCTGGTGGAATACTAGTACTATACATGTCTGTAATTTCAATCCCGGTCTCACCATTTCTATTTGGTTTATAATCAGATGGTTTCATCGTCAGTCAGACAACTCTTCATCTCCAATGAATAAGAATAAAACCGGGAGGTCTAGACAGAAGGAAAGGTATTTAAGAATGAATTATGTATGACGGTAAAGGAAAGCAGTCATTCAAACATGGTTATTATCTTTTAGTGTTCTTTTTCTCAAATAACTCTATCGTCGACTCAATAATATGAAAATTATTTAATTAAATTTAAAATTCATTTGCCAATTGCTTTAACCCGAGTCAAAATCTAAAAGAAACTACAATTATCCAAACGATCCTAACAGTCGAACACACATACTGTCATAAGCTGTGAAAATTTTACCATAAATTATGAATTAACCTTCGGCAAGGGCGGATAAAATGCAAATTTCCTAAACATAGTGTCCATCCACTGTGTGTAGGATATATATATATATATATATATATATATATATATATATATATATATATATATATATATATATATATATATATATATATATATATTATATATATATATATATATATATATATATATATATATATATATATACATATATATATATATATATATATATATATATATATATATATATATATATATATATATATATATATATTATATATATATATATATATATATATATATATATATATATATATATATATATATATATATATATATATATGTAGCGTGTGCGAGTGTACGCATTAATAATAATAGAAATAACAGTAGCAGGATTAGTAATAACATTAGTAAACGCGCTAATATATTTCTTTTAAGATATAGTGATTAAGGACGAGGCATCCATCATAAGGAAATAATAAAATGATGATTTGAACTCTCTGGCAACAGACAGCGCAGAGAGACATAATGTTCGCAAACGTTTACATAATTTATGAACTACATTACTTGCAAAGCCTCGGGCAGCCCGAGCCCCGTTTATTGTGAGAGGAAAGGAGGAGGAGGGGAACGGAGAGTAGGAGTTTGGGTGAGGGAAGGGGGAGGGAAGATTGAAGGGGAATGTAGGTAGGGGAAGGTGGAAGGAGGAGGCGAGGGGGTTAGGGGAAGAGTGATTCAGTGTAGAAACAAGCAAACAAACAAACATTTCAGAGTTTAAAGTGTCATATGTATACTATTTTTTGTACATGGATGTTTGGATATGTATATTCTTGTTCATCTGTTGAATCTCAAGACTTACAATATATATATATATATATATATATATATATATATATATTTATATATATATATATATATTATATATATATATGGCTAGTAAAAGTGTTCTGTTATAACTGATTTCCATCTAATAAAAAGACCCATAAAAACGCCAAATATAGAAAGAAAGTACTACATTCCAGAGACTGCTGTCTCTTTCTTCAGGTAGCTAAAAAGTGAGAAAAGATACAGTAAAGTCGGTATTTATACCAAGACATCAATCCACCATTAAGCCAATTAAGGTCACTCCCACTGATAATTCCTGTTTAATCCTCTTACGCGTTGGTTGAAGGAAGATTTTATCTATGACATGTGAATCCCTGGCGTCCTTTGATGATTTTCATCACCCGTCTTTGTTTAATGAAGGCCGATTCTATCATCTGACTTCTGTATCGTCTGTGGCTTCTATAAATTGTATGTGACAAATTCCTATTTATTTTGTGGTTATGGTTATTTTATGGTTGAACATAGCTGAGTTATGTTGCACATACCTACTGACCGTTTATGTTGTATTAATCTCTGGGGAAGTGATTTTCCTGTATTACCGAAAGCGGATTGTGTTTTGTTGTACATTAATAAAGTATTTGGCTAAGGAATTTGGGTAAGTAAAGGCAAAAATTCTAAATTTTCCGTCTTAATCGTGTCCAGGTGTGGATTTTATTTATTTTATTGTTAGATATGTCTCTCGTCTTGTCTTGAGGATGTCGGTAGAAAATTACGTTTGCTTTATGAATAGCTTGAAAGTACAGTAATAAATGTAATAAAACCCAAAATCATGCTATGGATGAGATATGTAGATGAGATTCTAACATTTTGGGATAAGAGATGGGGCAATTTCAATGAATTCCTTTCAAAATTAAACTCATTAGTGCAAAACATCAAATTTAAAATTGAATGGGAAACAGATAACATTTTTTTTCTCGGTGTTATAATAATTAGAGACACGACAGATTTACCATATACAGAAAACCAACATTCATTTTTTCATACAATAACTACTTTAGCTAGCATGACATTCCTATCAAGATAGGCGTAGCCAGCAACCTATTCGTAAGAACCTTACGAATGTGTTCCCCAGATTTCATGGAAAAGGAATTTGAACTAATTCGTAAGCAGCTTTCCTCTTCAAGTTATGCTAAACATATAACTGAGAAAGCGATTCGTAAAGCAAAAGTAATTTTCTACCAACCCCCTCAAGACAAGACCAGAGACACACCAAACAATAAAATAAAAATTCCACAGAGGGACAGGATTAAGACAGTGACCCAGACTTTCGGAAAATCTAACCCTTTTGCCTTTACCTACCTAAATACCTTAGCCAAATCCTTGATTAACGTTCAACAAAACACAATCCCCAATCACACTGTAGTATACAAAATACCATGCCTGAACTGTGAACAATCTTACATCGGTTTTACAGGAAAATCACTTCTCTAGAGGTTGATACAACATAAATGGTTAGTTAGGCATGGAAAACATAACTTAGGCTATTTTCAACCATATAAATAAGTTAAGTATGGACAACCGAAATCAAATGTTTTCAACCATATAAATAACCATAACCACAGAATAAACTGGAATTTGTCATGCATAATTTATAGCAGCAACTGGCCTACAAAAGTCAAATGATAGAATGGGCCTTGATTAAACAAGACAGGTGATGAACATCTCAAAGAGCGCAGGGGATTCAGATGTCATATATAAAATCTTCCTTCAAACAACACTTAAGAGAATTAAAGAGGAATTATAAGTGGTATTGACCTAAAATGGTTTAACTGTGGATGGATCTCTTAGTATAAATACTGTTTTTTTTCTCATTCTTTACCTACCTGAAGAGTGCGAAACCGCAGTCCTCTGAAATATCGTACGTTCTTTCTATATTTGTCGTTTTTATGGGTTCCCTTTATCCATATTTATATATTACACACACACATACACATGTATATATTATATATATATATATATATATATATAATATATATATATATATATCTATATTATATATATATATATATATATTTTATATATAGCTTAAAATACGATGAACGTAGTAATAGATCACCACATACCAATGTTTTTTCTCCATTTTATTCAACTTATTCGGTTAAGAAACAGAATTGTAAAATAACATAGAAAAATGAGAATTATGAAGTCACACTGACATTCAATGATTCCATTTCAAATAATATCATATAAGGGAATTTATAGTAAGATAATTTTTTTATTTACCGCTTTTAAACGCACCTCACATATCAACACTTACTTCCGGAAGGGAATATTGTAGCGAGAAATCTTTTTCTTTTCTCTTCACTTGTTTTATGTCACATTCGTCTTTGTGAATATTTCATTTGGAAAGGTTTCATGTCGGGGAGTCTTTCAAGAAGAGAAAGAGCCAGTCAATCTAAATCTCTTTCTTTGATATCTCTTATGCTTTGCAATGAAAGTAACGGAAAATAATAAACAAACATAACAACTTTAGAGTACAAATAAGTGATATTGATGATCGAATCCACTACGGAAATTAAACTGCATTAGATTACGGGTAGGTCAATTTAATTCATTCTTGTTACTTCTTACAATTTTATTCACTTTAATTCTGTTTATAATTTGACATTACCATTTAGTTTAGGTGTAAAGGGGGAAATTATATAAATACTCTACCACGCATTGTCATTGCAAAAGAATGAACGTTTAACTATATTCATTTCAGATGTCAAAGTAATTACAGTTAAATCAATAACTTTATTTGGTTTGAGAGAGAGAAAGAGAGAGAGAGAGAGAGCGAGAGAGAAGATAGAGAGAGAGAGAGAGAGAGAGAGAGAGAGAGAGAGAGAGAGATCACAGCAAGTAAATTATAAATATATTATCACATAAGGTTGTTATCAGTATAGGATAATTGTCTCCATAATTAAATAATAATTCGTGAAGTTAGTTATTGAAGGTCAACATCTTCATTCAGGATTATATTTCCACTTTGCTACCAAGATTTTACCAATCTCTCTCTCTCTCTCTCTCTCTCTCTTCTCTCTCTCTCTCTCCTCTCTCTCTCTCTCTATTTTTATGCCTGAGTTCTTTATTTTTTTATATTCTGCAATTTTTAACCACATTAACCTTACCGATAACTGACAGAGATACAATTTACAATATTAATATCTGCGTATTATATTGTGAAAAAATTAGCCCTATAGTCTTCTATTATGCACGGAGATAAAATTTATTTCTTATATTTATCTTTAGTTATTTCTATATATATTTGTTATGTGAATTGAAAAACAATTGTTTTCATGAATTTATGTGCATTAACTTGCTTATATGATATGAACGGTAAAAATCTATTGTCAGGAATTTTACTAAGTTAATACAGTATTGTGTAATGTTTAAAACACGTTTTTGTAAAGAATGATAAAACAATATTAGTATTCACTCTTTTTAAGCGCAAACCTTCCCCATGGTTGACGAATTCTTACAACAAATCACTCTTTCACAAAGCTGGTTATTTTCAGAGACAGAGACATTAAGCCTTCGGGGTGATTTTGATAAAGATCCTCGCGTACATTTTTAAGTAAGCTTGTTAGAAAATAATCGAACATACGAACATACCGACAAACTGTTAAACAACTGAAAATTATATAATAAGCTGTTCAAGTGAAGAGGAGGTCTAGCCTAGACCTCTGAACTCATCCACCAACCGAAACTTACACTAGAAACGGAATTCTAAAATCAAAGCAGTGATCCATTTATTTTCCCCAGACAAAAGGCAATTATGCATTTTTTCCTAATGAACAATTGAGAGCTCAGGAAAATAAATGAAAAAAATAAAACACTCCCCATGTCATTACGTAATAAAACCTCTTCGTGATAGTTTTGTTAATCAAACACAGATTCGCATTAAGGGAAGTTTTTAACAAAGGAAAAAAAATGGTCCCTTCGGCAGTGGTATTGTTTGCCGGAAATAACATCTAGAGTTGTGTTTCCACTGAAAAGTTTTTCCGGAGTAGACTAGCGTGAGAGGGGGAAGGAATTACACATTAAGCTTTCATGCAAATGACCGACGGGAAGTTGATGAATGATGGGTTCCTCTCTCTCTCTCTCTCTCTCTCTCTCTCTCTCTCTCTCTCTCTCTCTCTCTCTCTCTCTCTCTAGATTGATTGATCGATCAAAAGGAAGCGGAGTGCAAGTGTATAAATGTAATTTTAGGACAGAAAGAGTGACTCATGAAAGGAGATAGAGAAGATAATGCAAACTGCTGACAAATTCACAAGATAATAAAAGTAATAACTCCATTTCGTTAAGCCAATATATAAATTGCGAGTCACAAACATCAGATCTTAAGTTACAGGTTCATTTCAGCAATAGTCTTAATAAAAGTATAAAATTAAATCACAGTAAAGGAGGTACGATTACATAAAAATGATACGTTTTTAGTGAAGTAGCTATTGATTATGAACAAATAAAAAAAATTGCTCATTTCGCGAATTGTTGTATTAAATATAGATTTCCAATGTCGTGCATCGGTAGTATAAGAACATGAAGGTTGTCAAATATATGTCAATTTCTCATGGACGTTTGTTAGTAGTTAATCTCATAATAACACAATAATCTCCATTTTTCTTTTCATTTTACTCCCTACTTTAATTTGACCAGAACCTCCCGATAATAAATATAGACTAGCATCAATTACAGAAATGTCAGAATAAAAAATTCTCATAATCGTATTTTAAAATAATGATATAAAGATGTCTATTGCTTTCTTCTCTTGCGTCGAGCCTATGAGCGGTCTGAGGGTAGGAGGAATTCCAGCTAATGTTTTTAGATTCAGTCAGCATTCATGCTCAGCGTTTGAAGAGGAAAAACAATTGACCTCAACTTATCCTGACCCTTACCTTTGGCAAGAGTCGTAAGAATCCATATGGATTTTTTTTTTTTCATATGTATTCTTGCCAAAGAACAAAACAAACCAAGACACAGACATATCCTCTCCATCGAACATAATCATAAAAAATTATTTTCTCTCAAAGAATTGTTTGAATATTGGAATATTGGTAGTATCATAGATTTATTTCGATTTATATAAAAGTTTTATGTTAATTATTCTTAGGAAGGAAAGATAGAGAAAAGATATAAATGTAGAGAAATTGGCGAGAAATAGGATTGGCATGAAAGAGAGGAAGGAGGTAATGGAGTTTGGAGGGGGACTTGAGGGAAGGTGGGGCTGTGAAGGAAGACGAATGAGAGAAGAGTAAGAGAATCAGAATCGGGAAAGAATCTTCTATTCCCCTTCTACTTTCTTGGACTGAGTATGAATCTATTATAAAGCAGAATCCTCCCCAGCCCCAACCCCACGTCCAAACACGAAGGGAAGGCAAAAAACTAACCTTAGATCTGATTCTGCCTCCGTATTTGCTATTACTGAAACTTAGAAGAGAAAAAAGGAGTCAATAGAATATAGTATTAAGTAGGAAGGTGAAAGAAACATTACTTTCTACTTCACACTATTTGTGCAATATAATGAGAATATAATACTTCATCATTATAACTGTTCATTCATCGTAAATATAACTCTATGTATAGATTCACTATAGTCTATTTCTATTTTTTCTTGTTTTGATGATGACTATTCACAACAGACAACTTATGCTGTTCGAGTTTGTAGAAAAAGAATAAATAGTATAGTATAAAAGTGAATTTAAATACGAAATACGTCATAGAAAGAAAAAGCATACATAAGAAAATCAATAGAAGTAGTATTGGTTATGCTCACCAAAAGGAAATCAGTTGATCAGCAGACTAGATGAAAATGTAATCATCCACTCTCTGTAACCACCAAGGAGTTGTAAAAGACAGTCAAGGAATAATGATACAGTTAACGTCAGAAGAGCGAGACTGGGATCGCTTCAGTTACACTTTATTGCTTCCTTTTAGATCTGGTGTTACATAACCTCTGGCCTTTCATCCCCTCCGGCGAAGTGATCTTCTTAGGAATAGATCGTCCTCCAGGAATCCAGTTTTCACCTTTATTGGACTTTTTCTTAATCGCTTCTTGTTTTGTTTTTTTTTTTTCACCCTGGCTTTTACAGTTCAAAGTATGAAGCAGAATTCTCGAGACATGAAGGAGGTAAGGAAAACATTTATTTAAACTTGATTAATATCCATATTTTTATTAAACAAAAATAACATTCTGCAAGTGATTATAAATGGAAAAAAAACAAGACACAGAAAAAAAAACACACACACACGCACACGCAAACACACACATAATCACACACTTGTATAATCATCTCTAGACTAAAAAATACTTTTTCAAATTTTATATTAGGGGGTTCGAATGAAAGCTTTCATTAAGTCATAAATGACAGATTTTTCTGCAGTTAATACTACTTGTGTATATTGGATTAAGAGAGGTGGTCTGCGTACTTTATCCTCCCCTTTAAAAATATTACATTCTCGATTCCAAGGCAGAGTCTCTTGGGCTATACCAATTACGTCCCTTCTGTCAGGGGAGCGCTTGAGGTTCAGCACTGCAGTGTGGGATGCCATGAGCGCTATTATTACAACCTCTATATCATTGTCATGATTTTACTCCACGCTACGGTAAAGATACAAAGGCGCTAGTCCAGGGCTTCTTAGCAGGGGGTATCCATACCCCTTGGGGCTACATATTTTAATTTAATATGTCAATGTATACATGGGTACATTTTGTAAATAAATATCTATATAAAACTATAAATACTTTTGAGTTTCTTGTATGTTTTATTACTAGCTATGCATACCTAAAGTATGTATTAAACTTAGTATATTAAGTTATATTGTCCACTTATAGGATTTAAGTGGACATAAGCAAAGGGGGTATGGAACCATATTGGGTAATTCATTGTGGGTCTGGAGTCATCTAAAGGTTAAGAACCACTGAAGCCTAAAAGGAAATGATTGCCGTAATGATTTTGTTCATGCGGTGCTTAGTACGCCAGATCATCACAGTAGTGGAAAATATTATTACTAGAGTTCCGCACTCAATAACAGAAGCTATATGAGGATCTAACCCTCAAAATCAATGGCTGGAACGTCGAAAAATACAATCGAGTAGTTTATGAACTGTAGATCACTGCCTTTACTTAGGAAAAACATGGATACCCTTATTCGTAGTTTATGAACTGTAGATCACTGCCTTTACTTAGGAAAAACATGGATACCCTTAGTCGTTTTTTAACTCACCAATAATTGTGACGAGATGTTATTCTTAAATTTCATAATCATTCATTCATATAATAGCTTAAATCACTTGTACTTTTAGGAAGACATCTATCATGTCGTAGATTGGGTAAACACTAATGGCCTTCAATGGCTTTGCTTCTTATTGTCTCATTGTTAATGAGCACGCATAGGTGCGTGTATTGTCCACGTGGTGCCTGATGCTTTGTCTATGAAAGCATGAACGTATGATCAGGCTACAGAAAGAAATTTTCTATTAATTGGTCTTTTGAGAAGAAAATCCAATTACGTAGAATTTCGATAAATAAGGGATAAAATTCACCTTTACAATTACATATTTTCATGTGGAAACAATGAATGTAAACAGTAAATAAAATCCATTTGGTCAGTTCACACTAAAATTACATGGACGGAAATAGGGGTAAATGATTTTTACATGAAAATAATGTATATAATAAAAGCAAGAATATGTGTGAAATTCGATAATCTATTATAAGCTATTGCTGCATTTTATCACCCAGTATATCTACTATCTTTATATCTTTATTGCAAGTGTCTCCAATATCAGTATGCAAGTATAAATAAGGTTCCACTCGTATTTCATGATATTTTTGCGCTATTGTCTTTATATTACAAAAAGAAATCAGAAATGTGTTTAGGGTTTTCATAACCTTTTAAAAATATATACGAAAAAATTAGTTCGATCAAGTTATGTTTCTGAAAACTAATTTTCTTTGAAATACCAAAATGATCTCTGATTTGAGTGTATACCTCACACTACTTCTTGAACAACTTAAAGAACAAAGAAGAGAAAGGCATTGGTCTACAAATTTAATGATAAAGAAACAACAGTCCTAACACTGATAGTAATAAGACAATCCTATCCTATTTGGGATTTGAACCTGTGACCAGTGACTCATTATATGGTGAGCGGATAATAAGCGTTGGTCTTTTGCTTCATTGATCGTTCAGCTCATATTACCAGGAAGGTAATTTAGCGAATAAAAGACACTTCTATCGCACGACATTATTTAACGTATACGACGTCAATTATAGTCCTTTTATTCATAAAAAGGACCTTCCTTACCTCAATCACGTACATTCAACCACCTCTTAGCAAATATCAGCTCTGGAGAAGAAAAAAATAATAAAAACTAATAATAAACTTTCCTTATACTTGAAGATGAACCCTTTACCTTTAGTTCAATGCAGGCAGTGTACAATAAGTTGGCTCAAACGTTCAGGCATATTAATTAACAAACTTACCTTTCCTCAAAGAGAGCTAAGTTCGCTATATCTAATTTTTCCATTTTCATGTTTTAGTTAAACATAAAGTGAAACAGAAAGATAAATAAATTTATGTTAACTCGGAAAAGAAGACAACCGCGAATAATTATGTCTTATGGAAGGTACAAGATTCCTCTTTTGCAAAAAAAACATAGAATATACAGAGGAGGAAAATAAAATAAAATATTTAAATTTATTTTTTATTATTTTAAGATTTATCAATTTAACTCACTTCACGTTCATAAGAGTTTTTTCTATTTCTTTCCTGACAAAAGGAAAAAGCGGTTAAAAATATTCGGTTAATGAGAGCACTAATATATATATATATATATATATATATATATATATATATATATATACTATATATATATATATATATAATATATATATATATATCTATATATATACATATTTGCTATGGTAGAAATATGCAATTCTAGTGGTATTATCTATCCAACCACTGAAGTTTATCAGCACGATAGAAAATGGGAAAAAGGAATTCCAAAGCTTGATGCTTATGAATGGATGAGTCACAAAAATAACCCTCGTTACCGACGTTATTTTTATTTTTGACAATTTTATAGTTTTAGTTCAGTTTGCTCGTTATGTGTGTTAGCAGGATTCACCAAAATATTGAACGCGGTTTTTAACAAAGAATCGGCGCAACTGAATATAATTAAGCCAGTGGCAGTTGTTCTAACTAGAAAATCATATATATATATATATATATATATATATATATATATATATATATATATATATATATATATATATATATATATATATATATATATATATATATATATATATATATATATTCTTTGGGAAAATCTAACATAAGACAGACTCTACTCAAAAATGCCTTTTGAAAATGACAAAGGTGACTGATTTAAGATGATTAAAATCATACCTTAATAGAAACTTCTAAGATCACTTTCAACAGGATTAAAGGTAAACGTAATTTACCCACTTACAAAATATAATTCTATGAGGAAAACAGAAGATGAAATTTCAAGTAGCTCTTACTGACTTCGTTGGCACTGAATTATTACTGAACATAAGTAAAAAAATCAAAGAACTAAGTTGCAATGAACAAATACTATTTCTAGTGGTTAAAACATGCACATAGATGCATGGATCAAACTATTAAGACACAAAGTACAAAGCGCAACATAGAGGTAGAGTACTGCAAGCAAGGGTTGCTCCAACTAGAATGTCAGGAATAGTATCCCAAGAGTGGCACTAGCAGTAAATGTCGAGTGGCAATGTTGAAATACAGTAGACGGCACACATCGGGAGGGAAGTCTACACAAATATTTGTAGGGGTGGATTACACATGCGTAGATAGAGCAAGGGCGTCATTGGAATGACTTTGGTTGCTAGAAGTTCTTCACCAGTGAATAACAGAAAGGACTCTCCTTATCAGACAGCAGCTATGTACTTCAGGGTCTGCGTAGTTCATCACCAAGACTTGGTTATACTCAGGCGTGATAGTGTGTTTTTTAGGGCATAATGCTGCA
>NC_061095.1:39337851-39342851 GCF_015104395.2 Macrobrachium nipponense | reverse complement strand
ATAAGATAGCAAAGTAAAAAAAGGTGACTGTTGAATTTTGGATGATATATCTTTGCATCCTCAGTGACCAAGAGAGTTGAAGTTAGATTGTTCATTATATGAGATGAATAAGATAGAGCTCTGAAATAATGAGTTTCGAAGGAGACAGGGGAAAAATATTTTTCCAGATTTGGAATAAGAGATGTTGGAAAAGATGTGCGAAATAACGTTATGTTGTAAATGATTAAAACATTGGAGTAAAAAAATAACAAAGACATATTTAAAAAAAAATAGTTTCTGTAATAATGTAAAAACGTTTTTATTATTACCCAGAAATAGAAAAAAAATAATCAGAATTTTGTAAGAGAAGATTTGAAAATTATATGATAAACATAATTTTGTAAATGAAATTATTTTGGAAGAAAGAACTGTGAAGTCTGAATAAACAGGGAGGCATTTAGTCCATAATATGACTCATGAGTGAATAATATAAAAAAAGGAAAATAAAAACTGTTTACAATATTTATGTCTTTAAACAACAAGACCCCACGTGCCAGTAACCTTGAAATTAGCCAAATGCCGCTCACATAAACTAAATGCCTTAGAGGATGAATAATTCTGGAGCTGAAACACTGAAATACCGAGAGGAGCTGAAACACTGAAATACTTCTCGAACAATAACTCTTAAAAAACAAAAGCTCTGAAGATATGAGAAAAGAATATTGTATCTGCTTGGAAAGCAGATACAATATTCTCAGCTTTGGACTGGAAGACAAGAGGATAAAAGCTTAATAAGTTTAAAAGAAAAGAAAATAGCTGGAATAATTCGTAGGTACATTTGTTTACAGAGAGAGAGAGAGAGAGAGAGAGAGAGAGAGAGAGAGGAGAGAGAGAGAGAGAGAGAGAAATTCTTGTCTTGTGGTTCTCTTGGAGAGGGGATTTCCACAATATATTTCCACTTGACTCCCAGGGACCCCCTATTTACTGGAACGCCCTTTCAGGATTTGTAAAACCACGAAAATATTTCCTTCCTCTTTCTTTCCCCATGAAAGTTATTTGCCCGAAGGCTCTGTTTACGTTTCGAGCTTCTTCCTCTATAGAAGTTTTAGATAAAAGGGAAAAAGATCCGTTTAGAGGAGGAGTAGCATTTAGGGTTTCGTCGTCATTAAAAGCTCTTTCCTGGAATCAGAAATGAGAATCGGCGAATAATGAGCAACAGAAGAGAGAATATTTATCATTAGGCTTCCATTTACGTGACTGAAAGAAAGTTTACGATGAATAATTTCTGTTAATTTTCAAAGAGTGGAAAAACTGTATGGACCCAAAACGCTAATTAACCTCGCTCATGACGGCATGTGTTAAATTTGTTCCTTTTTTTCTTATATATATATATATATATATGTATATATATATATATATATATATATATATTATAGTATATATATATATATATCTATATATAATATATATATAATATATATATAAACTGTTATTTCTTTTTAGCTTAACCTTAGTTTTCATTGAACTTCTTGAGTCTTAACGGTTCTGCAAATAACTGTAATCAGTGGGGCAGGTGAACAAAACATAGATAGAATTAAGAACGGACTGAAGGCCTTGCTTTAAACCAGGAGGGGAATTTCAGATAAACACTTACTTTTTACTTTAAACAGTTAATTGTATTTACAATTTAACACTTAGATCAGAAGAATGGGAATTTAAGCAGACAGGCTAACAATGCCCTGTTGAGTGAAAAATTATGGTTGATAATCTTAAAAAGGGACGCCATTGGGTAGAACTAAGTAGTTACATTAGCTATGAGAAGCACACGACGCTCTGAGTGTTTCCACAGCGTTAGCACGCACCGTCTGCGAATGGAAAACGCACACAATTACCAAGGGAATATAGCGAAAGCTATCGAATCGAGGCTCGCACTGATAGTGCTGTAAATAACTCGATTTGGATGCGAAATAGCTTATGCATCCAATCGCTTATTTATAGCACTTCCAGTGCGACCCTCGAATATTAATTTCACGAACTGAGCTGACTCAGTCAGGGTATTGATAGAAAACGCCTTTTGAAAAGAAATTGGAATTTAGCATAAGAATGAAGGAACACGTGACTGGATTGAAACTAACCTCAAATCAAGACTTTATTTTAGACGGAGCGAAGTGGAGTCTGGTCGAGATACATAAGGATTGGAGGGAGATTTTAGGGGAAATATTCACAGATCAATTGATGGTGACATATGAAGGACCACAGCTCAATGCAGGAGCTTAAAAATGGACAATGCAGCCAAAAGATTCGCTGGATTATCTTTTTTGCTCCCGAGAGATGACGGTGGCATCAGTAGCATCCCTGGTCACATGTCTGTGATTTCCCAATTCTTTAACAAGAGACAGTGTAAGCTTTACCCGACCTGGTGACGTTTACACGTTAGTACAACCTTGAGGCAGGCCTTAAGTTATCTATCTATCTATCTATCTATCTATCTATCTATCTATATATATATATATATATATATATATATATATATATATATATATATATATATATATATATATATATATATATATATGAATGTCTTTTACTGTAATACAACAGTATAATATGAAGATAAAAGGCCCATAAAACACTATTTTGACGTTGCAACCACTTATTTCGAGCACTTCTTTATATGCTTCTGATCACTGGTTAAAGCATGGACATAGGATGTCTTACAAGAGTATATATACGAATCATAAGTAGGTGTGGCAGTAAGTCTTTGTGTTGGCCTAGGATGGGTGGAATTAAACTATTCTCTGGTGATTTTTGGCCTCATTAACTCCCGTCTGGCGACTCGTCCGTTGGTCGATGTTCTTGGACACCTGCTTGAGGAGCGGTCCAAGGATTAGTTCGTCGATGTCATCCGATTGCCAGTGTCCTCCTCACAGGTTCATATTGTTATTTTGATTAAGATGATAATAGATTCTAGCATTTTTCTTTTATCGGACAGCTACTTTTCAAAACCAGCTCCGCCCCGAGTTCTCTGAGGCATATCCCACTGATCTTTTGTGTTTCTGCTAATCTTTGCGAGATGGATCTATCGGTTTCCCCAACGTAAATATCATTACAAATGTTAAACCATACCTTGTAAAGCCCGCTTCTTCTCTTTTATTTAGGCATGTTAATGAGGGAACTCCCGATGGGACTGAGATAATGGAAAAATGTGGCTTTTTTTGGATGTTTTCATTGTACGGAATTTTTTATTTTATTGTTGAAGTCTATTTGTCTATTGTGAGTGTACATCATGTATGGACTATCAACATTACATGCCTGGATTAGATCTATGGAAGAAATGTTGCTTATACTTGTCATACAAGTTGCCAGTGAAGAAATGGCAGGCAAGAACAAAAGAGAAAAAACAAAGGTTCAGCAACAAAAATCGAAAATACAAAAAAGCTTTACGTGATAGGACAGGATTATGATTGATATGCCAAAACAGTCAGGCTTTGGGACGTCAAATGATGGAATACTGCTAGAAGATTGTTCAGCTTGCTGAAACATTCAAATGAAATTCTTGGAATTAAGACAGAATTGCTGAAGAATTTGCACATCATCTTGTGTACTTTATCGTCTGGGTTCGATATAAATGTCCACAGCATTCAATCCTTCTGCATCAATACCGCTAAAATTTACGTGGAAGAGTACAATTGGTATTATATGCCTCAGAGTTTGCATAGAATTCTTATTCATGGAGGTTCATTGACTTAACAGTTTAATCTGCCAATTGTACTTTACTCCGAAGAGGCCCAAGAAACCAAAAACAAAGACTTTAAGAAGTTCAGAGAGTCATTTTGCACCTACGCGGTGCACTGTCACCTTTCATTCCTCCCAGTACTCCTTCTTAATCTCTTCCTTCCATCTTGCTATCCACCTTCTTCTAATACTTGCTTCATAGTGCGACTGTCAGGTTTTCCTCCTGTTACACCTTGTAAGCCTTTCTATTCTCAATTTTCATTTCAGCGTTGAAGACCTCAAAGGTCTCAGTTCCAGGCCTTTGGCCTAAATTCTATATTCCTTAACTCTAAATTGGTATTCGTAGCAGAAGCATATACGAGTCAGTGACTAAAAAGTAACGACACAAAACAAAAGTACAATTTGCCTCTATTAATGATATTAAAGGATATGAAACAGATGTCCCAAAATGATGTTTTTCAAGTTTAATAATGCGACGTATCATGAATACTGGAGCAGAGTAAAACAAACTCACGCGTCAAAACAAACATCATTTAACCAAAACTAGAGTTAAAGAAATAAAAATAGAAATGGATATACAACAAAATCTAAAATCTTATCGTGTAAGTTCGAGGAGCCATTGTTTCCTCTCAGTGAGCCACAGCCAGAGTATCACGAAAATATAAGACACTTTGGGGTAGGATAATACAATAAGGAAATGTAGCGTAAAAAGGTAATACCTGATTGCATCTATTCCCGACAGATTCCCTTTAAATACGGTCTTGTATAACCCTTGGCCTTTCCTGGCCGCTCGGAGAAGTGGTATCAGGAATATGTGTCCTCCTCCTGATACTCTCCTCCCATCTTTATTGGTTTTCTTTTTACTCTGTTTTCTGGCTATTTGTTGGGTTATATCGATTCATTTTTGTGTTTACTCTTCCAACCAATTCTTATTTGTTGAGTCTTTCTAGTCTTTTAAGACTTTCTTTTACTCTTTATACCTATATCTAATTCACACACACCACACACACACACACACACACATCTATATGTAATGCCTGCATTATATTATTACAGATTTTTTCTATATCTGTAAATAAACCCATGACCCAAGGGGTCATTGGCGAGTTAGGAGGGCGATCAATAGCCATAACAGGACGTAAAAACTAGACCATGCCATGCAATGCTTGCAGTGGCCTGGTTTGCATTTATCTGTATCAACAATTTGCACATCTTGTAAACAGGTCTCAGCGCCTTCCATGAGAAGCTGGTGACCTACACCTGTAGAGGAAACACGTGACTTCCGA
>NC_061095.1:39332851-39335351 GCF_015104395.2 Macrobrachium nipponense | reverse complement strand
AGGCGAGCACGTAAACTAGTCTTCCAACGATGAATAAATTTGTATTGCTGAATCTTACTTCCTTTATTAACTGTTATATCCCTCCATATTCTTATTTCATTGTTTCCTACGGTCCTGAACGTATTGGGGAGGTTGCTTCTCCAATTGGTCTCCGAAAAAAAGGGAAAAAAATAAGAGTTGAATGATGCAGTTTATTCAGGCAAAAGCTGTATCTTGCCCCCCCCCCCCCATGGGCCCCAGCCCCCCAACCCCCCCCCCCCCTCCCGGCCCTCAAAAAAAAAAAAAAAAAAAAAAAAAATCTAATTGCATGTTTCTAGTCTGCCAAAATACTTTCGCTTTGGTAAAGGTATTTTGGAAAATCCACACAACCCAGCAAACGAAGACAAACAGTGAAATAGACACGAGGACAATGATAAAACCCCATAAGAATTGGGTGATAAAGCATACTGCTAACTATACTCTGTTTTTTTCCATCTGTCCATCCGCCTGTGGTGTTTGCGCATGGTAACACTGCGCCCCGGGCTTTAAAATAATATCCTATTTCGAAGTATTAACGGTGTAATTCGCATACAGTAAATTATTAAAACACTTTTCAGTTGCAAATGTACACCCAGATATCCTTTTATTTACCTAAAACTTACACATAGCGTAACTATTTAAAGCCCGGGACGCAGTGTTACCATGCCAAACACCACAGGCGGATGGACAGATGGAGAAAACCAGAGTATAGACTTCCATTTGAAGTGACTAGTTGCTTTAGATTAAGCTCCTCAAATGCCAGCAGAGTCCAGGGCCATAAGGCGCCGATAAGTATGGTAAAGATTTGGAAGGAAATAAGAGGCCCTGATGGACCTACTCTTTGACGTTGTCAAACGGCCGTAACGTTCGATTGAAACAGCATTCTAGAAAAAAAAAATCACCTTCCATTAATTTTGCTTTTATCAAAATAATAAATAGGTCGACATTACTTCTTGAATAATTTATAAAATACATCCGTTCAACCAGGCCCCCTCTTCACCATCTTCCCCCTATAAATAAACTTTTTATATCACTCCCTAATGAAAGCTCTCCCTAATAGCTTTGCCAATCCAACAATGTTCGAAACTTAATGTTTTTAGCGGTGAAAAAGTATCCCTTTGACTGAGTGGGTTACCAGAAATAGCATCCAGCTCCGAGACTTCAATAAAAGTATTCATGGAACAGTTGGAAATAGAGAGAATAATACAGAAGGTTTTTATGCAAATGACTTATGGGATTTAATTATAATGGCGTCCTCTATCATTAAAAAAACAGAACTTTAGTCGTTCAATAATTATTAAACGTCCGACTGAGAAGCCATGAAAGGAGGTAGAAGAGTTATATAATATATATATTTTTTTTATTACATAATTTAACTACTAGACTACTACTCTAACAAAGAATATTAAGCACCACCAAAGTTACAGGTGCTTAATAATGATAAACTAAAAAGAGAAATAGTATTATTTCAAACATATGGCATCTAAAGAATTGGAATTGAATAAAATAAAAGACTAGTAGAGTATATACATCTGAAACTTTGTGTCTCAATAGGATATTATCCCTGCACAAATATGAAAAAGGCAATGGATGAGCGTATACAAATCTCTCCTTCACAAACTTGAGAATCGCCATAGTAATACCTATCCATGCATACATGATCTTACCTCCTTATCATGGATTTCTTCGACCGAAAGTTTCAAACGTTTTGCAGAGAAAAAAAATATAATAGAAAAATTCGAATATATCAAGTTTTTATTTATTTCTTAGACTAATTAATCTAAAAATAAATACCATCATAAAAAATATCTTTATAATGAGCACACTTTTTCTTCTTTAAGGTATGTAACATCACATGTAAGATAAAAGAAAAAAAAAGAAATGAAAATGAAGGATTTTCATAAATTTTTATTTAGCATCGTGTTAATCACTTTCTTAGAATATGGAATATAAAAGGAAAAGAAAAAAAATCTAACATCAAGATTAGAAGTCTGTATCGGCATTATTATAAATTTTACTGTTTGTAATTTTTTGCCATCATAACCGAAACAATCATTTCCAAAATCAGAGTAACATCAGTTGCAGAGTAAAAAATCAGAGTAAAAATCAGTTGCAATTGAGTAAAAATCAGAGTAATAGATCGAAATCAGAGTAACATCAGTTGCAATTGATCCTCAACGATACAAATATACGGAAAACCCAAAGGCGCTCGGATACCGCAAACCTCCGCTAAGGATAAGACATGGATCGCCTCTTCATAAGAGGGCTCTTCTCCAGATTCGGTTGTCTCCTAAAATCTAATTTTTGTTACAATTCCAGTAAGCCACCTTTGGTTTAAGTTTCATAAAAGTTTTACTTACTAACAAACAAACTGTCAAACAGAAAAAAACACACAACTAACATATCTTAAACATGTCATAGTTAGTAATAAATCGATTTTATCTCGCAGAATGAGATTTGATATACTGAATTAAGTAAAGAT
>NC_061095.1:39320351-39322851 GCF_015104395.2 Macrobrachium nipponense | reverse complement strand
GCAGCCCTCTAGCCTCAGTAGTGTTTGTAGATCTGAGAATTAAATATACTAAAAGAAAATTTCTTCAACATATGTATATTCTTGCTTTAAAACATTTTAAGGTCAGAAGGCTATATTTCCTCTTAATGATAAGCACCAAAGGAATTTCTAGACCACGATAATATTCATATTATGGCTAAACAATGCAAGACAAGCAAATGGGAGTGTTTTGTAAAGCTTATACACACACAACACACACACACACAACACACACACACACACACACACAATATATATATATATATATATATATATATATATATATATATATCTATATATATATACATATATACACACCAGTAACACTATAAATAAAAATCTGGACAAAAGAAAATATAACAAGGTTCATTTATTCCTTAATTAATGTTATTAATGTAAGTCTGTAACAGCTGAAATGATAAATAGAGTACTATATGATTTCAATTTAGACTCTAGTATATAGGAACTCTGAAAAGAAAAACTTGTTCCTAGTAATTCACTTACTTGATAAAAATAGATAGCCATTCCTATTAAAAGGAAATAAACAAATATATTTTTACCACATTCACAAAAATTTATATAAATTATTCAATCAGTTCTTTCCCATGTTGATGATTAACATCACAATAAGAAGAATTTTTCCAGTGAGAGTATCTGCAATAGTTTAGATGATTCATCTCCTGTTGTCGCCCCCAAGGTAAATACAATATTGCAGTTGTTCCATAACGTTTATCTTTTGGGTCATGCAACTTTGCTTCCGAGAATTTCTCTCGATTATCTATAAAATTTCGACGTGAGTTAACAAAACGTTATTCATTTTCACTTGCAGTCATAACAGATAGAGAGTGGACTGAAGTAAAATATAGACAAAACGTTCTAAAATTTCAAGAAAGAGACAAAGGGAGGAAAAGATGGTTAAAAATGAATAAGCAGAGTTAGCTCGACAGAAAATCAATGTTTGGAGCAAAACTCTTGTCACAATTACATAATTAATTTTATTGGAAAATCCACCATTACTTCTTACATTTCATTTTCAACACTTTTGTTCTTTTATTATTTATATATATTTGCTTCATACTTATGAACTTATCTACACATTTTTAGATTCTTTACTTTTCTTGATATATACT
This sequence comes from Macrobrachium nipponense, assembly GCF_015104395.2. Taxonomy (NCBI): domain Eukaryota; kingdom Metazoa; phylum Arthropoda; class Malacostraca; order Decapoda; family Palaemonidae; genus Macrobrachium; species Macrobrachium nipponense. The sequence continues at coordinate 39,321,703 of NC_061095.1, read as the reverse complement.
ACTGTGCCTTTACTTATACGACTCGCATGAAACAGCATTTTTTGCTAACAGGATATATGCACCTGAGACTGCATCAGCTGCAAGAGTTATAATCGAAGAGTAACACCAGTTTCGCAAATAATTATGATAATAAAGCTAAAAATCTTTAAAGTAAGTAAAGAGGAGGAAAAGGGAAATTAACCATAGCAAAATAGGATAAGGATGCATTTGCTTCAGTTTAGTAAAGGATTTTCCTAGCTACCTGTCTGTAGAATGGAAAACAATATTCTTTAAATCAAATATTCAGACGCACAAGTAAGCTTGAAGCCAATCGTATTGACTTCATCATCATTGAGTAATAGCAATTAGTGTTATTACCTTGTGCTCTGAAGGAGTTATTCACTGTTAAATTTCACTGACGACTTTTAATAATAGTATTGGGTTAGAAGGGTGACTTCAATATTCTTACTTTCACTATGATCTCTTTGATAATTTAGAGAAACTGTTCTGTTACTTGTGGCTTAACGTCCGTGTAACGCCAAACTATAAGATCATAGGGTGGAGGTAGAGGCCATTTTCCAAAGTTCAGCAGCTGATTCTATTGATGAGAGCATATTCGAGAATACTTTCCATACAGTGCTTATGTACACATATACATGGACATACATACATAATTATGTATGTATGAGCATATATTTATTTCATAAGTAGTTTCATATATAAATCTTACATCTCCCCTGCATTATAAAATATCTAGCTTTCCGACATATTGCTCAGTAAGCACAGTTAACTTATGTTTTATCAGACTCCTGGAAGGGAGGAACTTTTGGTTTTTAACATCAAAGAAAACATGACTTACAAAACAGGTTATTGAAATGTCCACCTCATCAATCGAAAAAAAAAAAAAAGCACAATAACTGTCAATGGCAAAAATGAAAAAGGAGTTACGCTTAATATTGATAATAATAATTTGGGAAAAACTCTCTTTCACAAGTTTATACAATATTCTAAGAAGTCCACATGAATAAAAATGTTAAAAGTTCGTGTATAATTTATAAACACTTTATAAAAGCTTTCGAACCCTTCTCTGGGTTCATCTTCAGTCCAGAGAGGGGTTCGAAAGATTTTATAGAGTGTTTATAAATTATACACGAACATTTAACACTTTTATTATTGTCAACCCTTAGAACAAATACTAGTGATAATAATATAGTAAATATTTACGTATTTTATTTTACCCTGTGTGAGTGTAGCAGTTATATTGAACGGTTCAGAAGCTCTACATTTAGACTTGCCGTCCTCCAGACTGGAGCTAGACACTTTTATCAAAGCAGGATATGTCAGTCTGCAGAATAAAAATCCTCAGATGTAAC
>NC_061095.1:39312851-39315351 GCF_015104395.2 Macrobrachium nipponense | reverse complement strand
TGATAGAGGGATTTATTTTTTGTTTTTTTATTTTCTACGCTACGTTTGTTCATAATACAGATTTCGAGATTTAATATTTTCTCAGACAAAGCATTAAACTTATCATCATTTGATAGAGATGGAATTTTTTCACTTCACTTTAGGATGAAGTCGGCCGACAAATGTCCTTTAAAACCTAATTCACTCTACCTCGGAATTAATATTTTCATATATGTTAACAGAAGGGAATTTTTTGGTCGATAAGAAATTTGTTGACTCACGGCGCGAACCATTGAACCAACAAATTCAGGACACGCAGTGAAGACTTGAACCACACCACCACCGCAAGAGGATATAAGTTTATGCCTTCTCTCAACTACAAATACCTGACGCTCTCAGGTGTTCGTTGTTTTGAAGTCGGCATCAACCCACTTCGACCTCGGTAACATTGTAGCACTTTTGTCAGCAGGTAGCCATTATATGAGTCATACCATATTAACGTGATTCATATACAAAGATGGAGCTACAAATGTCCTTTAATATTTAATTCGCTCTACCTCGGAATTAGTATATTTTCATATATGTTCGATATTAAAGGACATTTTTAGCTCGATATATGTGTATGAATCATGGTAATGTGATATGATTCATATAAAAGCTAAATGCGAACAAAAGCACTACAATTTTACAAAAGTCGAGGTAGGTTGATGCCGACTCCAAAACAAAGAACACCTGAGAGCAACAGGGATTTGTAGTTGAGAGAAGGCATTCACTTATATCCTCTTGCGGTGGCGGTGTGATCTAAGGCTTCATCGTCCGTCCTGAATTTGTTGGTTCGATGGTTTGCGCCCACAAGCCGACAAATTTTTTGTTGACTAAAAAATTTCCCCTTCGGTTAACACATATGAAAATATACTTTTTCCGAGGTAGGGCAAATTAGATATTAAAGGACATTTGAAGCTCGATGTATGTACATGAATCACGGTAATGTGTTATAACTCTTATAATGGCTACGTGCGGACAAAAGCAATACAACGTTACCGAAGTTGATGCCGACTTCACAACAACGAACACCTTAGAGCGACAAATAATTGCAGTTGAGAGGCGGCATAATCTTATATCCTCTTGCGGTGGCGGTGTGATCTAAGGCTTCACTGTGCGTCCTAAATTTGTTGGTTCGATGGTTTGTCCCCATGAGCAGACAAATTTCTTATCAACTCAAAAATTCGCCATTAGTTAACATATATGAAAATATATTAAATCCGAGGTAGAGCAAATTAGATATTAAAGGACATTTGTAGCTCGATGTATGTACAAGATTTCGGTATGTGATATGACTTATGTTTATATATATATATATATATATATATATATATATATATATATATATATTATATATATATATATATATATATATATATATATATCTTATATATATCTATATATATTTATATCTATGTTTTTTACTTGTGGGAATATTAAGATATTTGCAAAAAATAGTCCTTAAGAGTACAATTTCCCGAATTAGTCTAATCAATCTAAATTCTTTAAATATTGCTATGTTCAATGATAGTTTTAGTGAAATAAAAAATAAAGGGAGCCTTGGAGAAATCACCAAGTAACTCTTATGGAACGACGATTTCCTTAGAATAAAGATATTAAATAACTTGCTACTTGAAAAAATGGGTGAAAATATCCTCCTAGAGTAGAAGTTTTCTTCTTTTTCTTTGCAAAATGAATTAATAAAATGCTTTCCTAAAACCAAAGAAAACATTAAAAGTAATTGAAAAAAAAAATCATCCTGTAAGGAGACAAAAGTGCAGTTACTTTCCTCTTATTCCTCTTTCCTTTCTTGATGTCTTGTGTTATTAACATCTTAGTTGTGTATGTTTACTCGGTTCTCCTTTTATTTCTATAACATCAGTTTCCTGCTCTATGTATTTTCCTTTCTACTCGAGCTGTTATCTTTATTATTATTATTAGAATGGAACAAGTCCATGATTTTTTTTAAATTAAGAAAAAAATATACGTTAGGAACAATGAGTGGTTAAGAAGCTTCATCTGTCTGATGGTCTGCTTGACAGTTTGATAATACCGTCACGAAAGCCTTCTTTTAAGTATTTTGCCTCGTCACAATGTTTTGACTTAATTCTATCTTTTAGTGACTAAGATAATGCTTTTAATCTTTAATAATCATGTTAGTCATGTAATAGGAACTTTTACCTTGGTGAAAAAATCTGAAAAAATAATGGGCAATTTCTTTTTCTTGCCGTTTTGTGTACTTACATTCTTTATTATTCTCGTAAATATACTGAAAATGAGAGAGCGTCTATCTATCTAAACAATTTAATGTTTCACTAAATTTGTGGGCTACTTACACTAAACTTTTTGATGGGAAAATTATATCAAATATATAATATGCTTAGATAAACAATTCCATAAAGTAATGGGGATGAAGAGTACCCCAACTACTAATTCAGTTAATTCTACGTACATTTACACTTGCCGTCATGCAGATTGG
>NC_061095.1:39285351-39307851 GCF_015104395.2 Macrobrachium nipponense | reverse complement strand
TGAACACCAAGTACAAGAATAAGAAGCAGCCCTGAAGAAGATAACTGGCACTATTGAGAAACACACAGATGAAGACGAAAAAAGTCAGAAGACTACACAATACCTCATAAGAAAGAGCCCCATCACTATTGATGAAGAGGAGAGAAGTGGTTTACCAAATATAGTAGTTTCAGAATGAATGTTGCTAGTTGTACATCGGTATGACCACTAGTCAACTCTCCAAAACGAAAACCATTCACATATACAAGGGTGCATTATACCAACAAAACATGAGGCTGCACAACAGTGGCCCCAAAGCACCAGTAATTTTAAAGGATTACACATACTAGAATACAATAAAGACTATCAACACCTCCAATAAAAGGAGGCCCTTGTCATCTTCCAACAGATACCATCACTAAACACAAACCAGGTGATCCTTAATCTCCCTTCCATCATCATGAGAACAGCAAGGAACGCCCTTGAGATAACATGCCCTATAGCCAAAACCCCAAGAACCTAGAAACAACCAATCAGCGACTACCTCAGTCAGCTAGACTCTCCCAGATGAGTCATTCCACTCATAGCCAATAGGGAAAGGCACCCACGCCAGGCTCGGCAAGACACACATTATGAACTAGACAGAACTTCCCAATTTATAAACAATAGGTACTCTAATAACTCATTAATCAAGAAAGCTATTCAAAAATGGTATAAAAAAATAAGACGTACTTGAAGAAGAGAAAGACAGCATCACCTCATACTACAAAGCCTTTATGCAGTCAAAGTATTGGGAGGAGAACATGATTAAGAAGATCGTGATGGAAAATTTCACTCTCACAGAGGACTTGTTAATGTGGAACAACGCATCACCCCCGGCAGGAGACCCCGGGAAACGTTCCAGCGTAGTATACCAATATCAATACCCTATCCACGAATGTCCCAGAACATATAATAGCATGACTACTCTACGGCCTGTAGAGAGGATTCCATGTCATATACAAAAGGGTGCTATCAAGAACCATGCCCTAATCTCTCACAATTACACTCCATCTTGTGAAAGCATTATCAACAAAACCACCATCATTGGCAATGCCTCAAACCCAAGAAGACTACGCTTGCTGGAAGCCATCCTCATCCATGACAAGAAGCCCTCTTTGAAAACCATTCAAGAAGCCTTACTACTCCCATCTACTGTATGGAGAAGCATAAACCAAGATGACATAGTATTACTAAATAATATCACACAAGATACGACCACCAAACAAGACACACAAGATCACGACACACCAGAACACCAGACTACACCAGGCATAACAGAATGCAACAAGTACTAGCTAATGACCATTCGGCAAGTAGTGATGTCATACAACCACCTCCTCCAACCAACCAGAATTCTGCATGGAGAGGCGTCCTTCCCTTATGACGGTCTGGGCGTCCGCATCCGACCCAGTTCTAATCCTGAGGCATCCGCCAGCAGGGGATCAGCAGCTGAGCCATTCACCTAATCAGAATTCATCGCTAAGGACTCCATGCTGTGCAACAGAATATATTTACCGTAGGACTTCCACAAGAACTTCAGTCCCAAAACTCCATCCCAGCAATGTCCTTCTACGTTTAAGTACGAAATGTTGCATGAAGAAGAGAAGAGAGAAGGAGAGAGAGAGAGAGAGAGAGAGAGAGAGAGAGAGAGAGAGTGAATGAGAGAGAGAGAGAGAGAGAGGGGGGGGGGGGGGCAGAGACACCTGAGCAAGAGGAATACAGATTCAGTAATTTGGTATCTTTTGTTGATTAGGCTTAAGATCCAAATTATACTGCTTTTTGTATAACAGTTTATATTATCAGCTCAAGGTCATATAAATGGAATGTATAAAGAACAGACAGTAATATACAAAGTCTAGATACATGATATAACATGATAAAGAAAAATGATTAATCAGCAATATCTACACTTGCTGAGGTAGTATAAAAGATGGTAATCAAAATAATGTTAACCGTAATAAAATTAAGAATGTAACAAAATATGCTGGTTATAATCACAGTAATAAGGAAAAAAGGAAAATACCAGTAATAATAATAATTGTAGCAATGAAATAATAATGACAGATTATGCAGATGACATTTTCCAAAAACAGAGATTAAGTCATTTAGGGAACAAACACCTCATTTTCCCAAATTCCTCACAATTTAATTCTACTTCTTGCTTCACCACTTAGGATGCTTTGTATGAGAAAATTTATGTTGTTTTCCAGTCAAATGGTCAGACTGGACAATGTTAGTTCGCCTCTCAATGCTCTTAAAATTGTCCAGGTGGTTTTCTATGAACATCTGTGCAGTGCAGTGGTAGCGAGTAGTGTTTGTGAGGCATCTCAAAATCTCATTGTGAACAACAGTGATACGTGTCATGGTCTCTCCGGTGTAGTCCGTCCACAGGGAGCACCCATAGATAGTGTAGCAATATGAGCAGAGGAGCAGCAGCTTCAAGTCTTGGTGACAGAAGGCAAACCTCCTTGCAATCATAGTGTCAGTTACACATAGTTTTCGACTCCTATGTCCTATGTCTGCTGCATCATTTAGGTCGTCCATGATAATGTGACCCAAATACGGAAATTCGTGCAAGAATTCCAGCCAATGATTTCTGACGGAAATTTGTGGTTCTGCAGTATGTTCAAACAATCTTGGGAGCAATGCCATGCACTGGGTCTTTGTTTCACTATGTAGGATATCAAATTCCACTGCATATTGGTGGCAAGATGAGTCATTGGAGACCTTGCACTGATGGGGAAATAATAACCATATTGTCGGCATATTGTAGTTGTTTCATTGATAGTGCATCTGATTGGGAGTGTGTTCAGTTTGATATTCAAGGCATCTGCGGACATATTAAACAGGTATTGAGAGAGAATGCCCCCTTGCCAAACCCCATCTAGAAAACTGAAGGTTTACGATATTACGTTACGCCATTTGCTACCTAATTGCTGCAATATGAAATGCCATTTAAATATAGAGGTGTGCCTCTTTTATGCAGTTTCAGGAAGAGTTTAAAGTAGTTTACTCCCACATCCATAAAACATAGGAAAACAAGAGAGGCTGATGATATATAATAGTTCAGCAACTCTTTCAGTAAGTAGATGCAGGTGTAGCATGAGTGGTTTGTTTTAAATGCAAACTGGTTGTCAATGGTATGTAGAAAGGGGAGAAGTCTGACTAGAAGAACCGACTTGAGTCTCTTCAACGTGTCTTTGTGAGTGCAGTCGGCCGGTAATGGCCAGGGTCAGCTGCATCCTTAGCATGTTTTTGATTAATGGTATCAAGAGTAAGGAGTCTGAAAGAAATCGGTGAATTATGCATGCATTGAATAGGGCAGCAAGTAAAGGAAAATCATTGGATGGCAGAATTTGAAAGCTTCTGCGAGAAGACCAACGCAGCTGTGCTGTTTATTAATAGATGGGTTGTTTATGGCATCATTGATGTTACCTGGCATAATATGATCTACGAAATGAAACTGAACCTTATCAGTATGAAGGTTATCTACAGCCCCTCAGGTGTCTTGATCGTTTATGCAATTCAGAATATTGCTGAAGTGATCGCCCCATATAATTGCAATAGCCTCATCACAGACTGGTTCTCCTACTCTCTGTGATAGCTTTTCAATTTTGGGATTTAGGGATTGAATATATTGCCAAAGACGAGAATAATCACCGGATTCTAAATTTCTAGACATTGTATCGGCTCTAAGTTGCTTCTCATTTAATCTGCAGTGCTTAAAGACAAGTTTGAAATTGGTGAATAATGCATGCATTGGATAGGACACCTATTTGAAAGATTTTGCGGGAAGACCATCACAGCCGGGTGATTTATTATTATATAGGCTGTTTATAGCATGGCTGGTGTTACCTGGCATAATATACTCTGTGAAATGAAATTGAATGTTATAAGTGAAGAGGTTATCACCATTTCTTCGGGTGTCTCGATTGTGTATGAACAGCGAAAATTATGTTCAAATAAAATGGATTCAGATCTCTCCTGTGGTGGTCATTTTTACATTTTGTGTTAGTACAGAGTAAGGCGTCTGACAGTTAAACTATTGACCACAACATGGTTTCCGTGGTCGCCCTATAGTATCTTGTTTTCTGTTGATTTTTAAAATCCCAGTTTACACCTGGTGGGCTATCAGTTAGGGGGTTCACTGTAGGGAGGGATGGGGTACTGAATGACACCTGTAAGGGGATGTGATCGCATCCCATTGCAAGATTGTCGCGAATGTTACAGGTCATAATGGAATCATGAAGTTGTGGGGATGTGATTCAGGAGGTTGCAGTTGTGTCCATTTTATTTTGTACATGAGAATATGAGGAGGGAGGGAGGAACATTACGTCACTAATCTGGAGAGCATGGTTTTGACAGAAACGAGTAAGTTCATTATAAAACTGTTGTGTGGGAGGAGAATTATGATCCCCGATTATACAGATATCATAAGCAGGAGAATCGTAAATAATACTGTGTAACTCCCCTAGGATCATGCAGTATTATTCAAAATTATTATTTTCCCAGGACATATAAACATTAATTAGGATCTTAGAATTCCATACTGTCACTTGGAGTCCAAGTAACCTGTCACTCCTGTAGGTCATCACATTTACTATGTTGTCTAACGATTTGTGCCACAAGAAAGAAAGCCCTTTTTTAGACAACCAGTTACGATTTGATCTGTAACTTGCATCGATGAAGTAGATAAAGCACTGAAGTCTTCATGTATTGAATCACAAGGTCATGTGGTCAGAGGAGATTTTTTCGTTCTGCATTGATGCCTTTGAAGTTTTTTGCAGAACATGTTTAGAAGAGAATGTTCCTCTTGAGGCCAAAATTATTCTAAGACTACTCGTATATTTAATGTATCCATGGCTACTCACAAAGATGGGAGATGAAGACACTGATCATTTGGGTGGATGGGCGGTTAGCCAGGGGGTATGGGCAGTCATTCGCCGTCGGAGGTTAGCTGTCACTGGCAGTGGAAGTGACCCTTCTTGGGGTGTCAGTAAGTTCCCCTGGAGGTGGTTGGTCCCGGATTAATTTATATCTTATTAGGTCCAAAATTCTCACCTTTAAGAATATTGAGTTGTTGATATAGGCAGGAAATCTTGTAAGCCACTTTTTGTTGACTTTTGCATGGGAGTTCCTGGGAGATCAGGGGATCAGAGACTGTGAGAAACTTGAATCTCTCCACTATGGCATCTAGCGTCAGCTATGAGCGCAGACTGCTTATTTGTGTCTGTCAGCAGCCAGACCCCTCTCGATCACTCTTATCTACATCCACGATTGGGGGTTGTGGGGAGAGGTAGGGTCGGCAGATTTATGATGGCTGGTGATCGTCACTGAAGATCTATATTCCAATGGAGGCACTTGGTGGGGAGAAGAGGTTAGGAGTCCAACAGTCCCCTCAGAACGGTCTTTAGGTGATGGGGGCACTTCAACCGAGGGGGGAGAGGCCAGTTGACACCTGGGTGGGTATGGCCATCTCGATTTCGTGTAGCGCACTCACTTCTCCCTTGTTGGGAGGCGATGAAATAATGGATGCCGCATTCAAAGGAGTCTGGTTGCTTTCTGTACGTTTATCTGGTGATTCCTACACTCCTTTGATTGCATCCCAGATCTGTGCAAGATTGTTATTTCTTTCCACAGTTTTAAGACTGTCTAGGGATTCATGTATTCTTTTAATCATCTTTCCCGACGACAGAGCAATGAAGATGGATTGGACTCTGAATTGGTAACAATTATTGAAGAGAAATATTGCTGCCGTTTGTTTGATTTGATCGACCTCGCAAGAAAAGAAAGGTTGCAATTCTTAATGACTTCTGAATGCCTCGGCAAATGTGAATGGCTTAATATTTTTAAGTGTTCTCAAATTATATTAGCAAAGAGACTGAAAGTTTTTCATATATTACCTTGACGGTAATGAAATCAATAAAATAAAAACATATACAGAATAACGACAAAATTTTAAGTTAAATGAAATTATGCAAATATTCCTTTAAAAAACCTAATTAAGTTATCCCTTTTAAAACAATTTCTTTTTCCTCAGAAGGAAATCAACATAAACGGGCCATTGCACTCCTCGCACACGTTCTGTTTTGTCCTCAATTTTACTCGTTATTTGTTTGACCAAAACAATCTTGAAATAATTCTTGCCTGAGTGGAAGAGGAACATTTAAACTGGGAACTAAACTCTATGGGAATATTAAAAAAAATTCTGATGCGTGAATTAACCTTCTTGTTGTAAGGGATCATATTTTGCCATATAAGAACATACAATTGCAAATTTTCACAAGAATCCACACTTAATATTCTAACTAATACTATTAACAAAACACAGAGAAAAAAAAGGAAGGTAGGTCAGACTAGAATTAGATCTGCAAATAGAGACACTTTTGAGAACAAAGATGATGTGATCATTAATGAAAGTGGTGCTATAAAGGCTTTCATCTGTTTTTTTTTTTTTTTAATCAGTGACCACTATGAGTTTTTTGATGCAAGCAGTACCTATCCTTTTGTACTAAGTGAACATCATATCCCCTACAATTCCTACTCTTGATTACTCCCAAGAGTCTCCGCATAGTGGCTAAAAGAAAACAAGCCCTTTAAAATGGCCATGTATTTAATATTTAGCCATTTATTCCATACCTATGCCCATATCAAGAAAAAGACTGCTGATGCATAATCACTTATCGTCGTTCCAGGAGTTATTTGGAGGAAAGTAATTCCTATCATTGTTTAAATCGAGAAACTAACAACGAAGTGAGGAGATGAAGACTGGGTAATGTCAATAGATTTGATATCCAAAGGCTCTTCATAGTATTGATATTCATATTCCATAGAAACCTCCTTTGATAGCTTCAAATGTGTAGATAATCTTTAAAAAGATTGTCAGTGGTTAAACTGAATTAAGAAGGCGTTTGATAAAAAAAATGCTAGAATTATATGTAGAGGAATTATTACGGATATTACTGGTGTCTTCACACCACCCATTATATCATAACTTGTTTTCATTACGGATCGTTTCAAAGACACAATCTCTCCCGTACTCCTCCAATTTGATAAATAGATTAATTTGCAGTAATTACTATGTTACGTGTCTAAATGTTTTGGGATTTCGATGGCTGTGAAGTGTCACAGTTTAATGGGTATAATTTTGTCAAATGTCTTCACCGTCAAGGGAATAAATTACTTTGAATAACTTTCAATTTTAGAATATTAGAAAATACTGAACTCTTTTTCTAAGATCTGAATCACAATTAACACTGAAATACCAGTTATCAAATTTGAAATTCTTTTGGATGAAAGAGATTAATATTAAACCATTCAGGTAAAGTGAACAACTATAAATTCTTTAATGCAATTGATTACATTGCATGATCCGACCTCTAGCTTACTCGAAATACGTGTAATATTTTAGCCTCACACATAAGTTGCCAATAATATATTCCTAACATAACGTAAATTAAAAACGTGTTAAAATCTATAGTCAAATACATCTTTGTTTCACCAACGAAAATTTAAATAAATACGCTATATCTTTTAAGAAATAATGTTTCTGCACTGTTGAATATATACATTAACTATCTTTCTACATTTTCGTTCTAATAAATAAAGTATCAATATCCCTTTACTAATTTTCATGTATCTTTAACTCAACCCGAAACACTTTTCAGACCTTTTTGGGCTCTTCCACAAGCCTTTCCTGATCCCCCAACAACAACAACAACAATTCCAGAAAACAAAAACAAGGACGTAACAAAGATTTGGAATACCCATTTCCATGAGCAATAAAAGAATAATTGACTTTCTTTAGTGATCATTAACGACAACGGTAATTATTACTTCTCAGCTGATAATGATGATATTTTTCAACAATATAAAAGTTAATGAAAGTCATCTTTTCATTTTAAGTCTTATGCTATTCTTCAAAAAATCTTTCGCTTTCTTCCGTGAGCTACACGTTAAGCAAACTAAATATTCATCTTATTACGGAAGCATAAATCGAAATAATACTAATTATGCAGTAGCAAATCTCTCAGCAACCTGGCCAAGTCATAAAATGTCTTCTTAATGGTGTAGTCATAAATCAATGACACGCAAGAATCATAGCTGCAAGAACCACGGTGCAGATTAGCACGGCATTCTAGTAGCACGTTATCAATGATATTAAGGTATTGAAGTGAACACAGAGGTTTGTTTTTTCACCTTTTTCTCGGCCCACAAATGTATACGAAATAATCTATTCATTCAATATGAATTCTTGATATCAACCCTCAAAGTTAAATTATCTTCAAGTTGTGATGAATTTCGTTTTCTACAATATTTTCTGTTTAAAAACTTTCTTTACCTGAGTGTCAATGCCCCTTTCATTTTTCGCCTCTGAATTAAGTACAACTCCTTAGAACCAGAACTACGAGTAATTAGAAAATATTTTCATTCAGATTGGCTTTCAATGATAATTTTGATTATATCATAAAAGCTTCACAGCTAGTGCAGTGAAAGTACTTCTTCTGATCTTAGAATATATATAAATATTATTTTAATTATAACCCTTAGTTCAACATCAACATTTCGAGTCAAAATATTTTAATTTATAAAGTTTCCTTAACAATATTTACTCATTTATTAGGTTCAGCGCATTTTCAGCATTCCTAAAAATCAAACTATGATAGGTAAGAGATCATTAACTTAATGGAGGATTTAATATTTTGTTAGGCAAAGCATTAAACGTATCATTTAATATAGATGAAATTTCTTCATTCCACTTCTTGTATTCAGTTAATCATCACACACATTTTTCAGTAAAACATATTTAAGCAATAATATAAGTCAGAATGCTTAAATGTTAGTAACTTCCTAAATAAATGGTCATCAGGTGCATTTAAAAAGGAATGGAAAATATAAGAAAATTAAAACAAATACAAAGTAAATGAAGAGATGATGTACATACATGAGCAACAACAGTTGTTTGGAAACAATGGAGCGATGCAGGACGATTTAAAGTATCAATTTGTGTGTTTGTTTGGTGTTTTATGAAAGATAGTTAAATTACCTTTATATACAAAAAACAGTGACAACGATCCTTCAATTATTTTATTAATGTAAATTAAAAGAAAAAGGAGATATATGAAATAATGATTGCATTTACCACGGTTTTCCATGTCGATAAGAATGATAGTTCCGAGATAAAATAAAACTACAAAGCCTATCCTCAGGGAAGATACTCTGCATCCTGTAAGGACGGACAAAGGTACCTATTATTCCACCTATCGTATAGCCGCCAGTTATGAGAGAATATGGACGTCTGTAAGTTTACAATTTGATTTTTTTTTTATCCATAGACTATCATCTTTCCATATAAAAGATTGGAAATATGATATACATTTCCTTTTATTAATAATTTTCAATCTTATACAAACGCCTAAGTTTAAACTCTGCATCAAGAATTTTTTCCTTCGTTTTCATATCTACTTTATTCAAACAGAAACTGAGAATCTCAAGCACCTGACTGCATAATATATACTGATGGACCTGGAGACAAGAGGCGTTGACATTATGTGGAGAAAGGAAAATCAGTCTAAAGTTTGCTATCCAATAAGGCTGCAAGACCTTCTTTAGTTAAAGAGTATTATTTCATAAACCTTCACAGACGAGACTGCATGGAATTTAAAGTCCAAAGAGCAATTAATGACTCCATTTAATTGATGCGTCTGGATTTCAAATTTTAACTATGATTCTATAAAGCAAATTTTTTTTTTCAATCATTTATTTTAAGTATTTCTGGGTTACCGTTTCAGATACCAGATTCCATTTTAGAAGGCGTTGTTAGTGTATATGAAAAAATTCTTACTGTTGAAAATAGTAGTATATCCGAGAGAGTTCTAGCACTAAGTCAAAAATGATGGGTTGAAACCAGCAAGGTCTGTCATTGGGGTGTCTAAGTACTGTCCAAACTCACACTAAGGGTTCCTTCATTTTTTTTTTTCTTTTTTGATTTTCGATATAGGAGTTAGTGTTGAGAATGACGTCCGGGGCTGGATGACAGCAATAATAAACACTGCGTTCTTTACATGTGGATTATCGCTGTTCTGCCTACAAGACAAAAAAAACAATAGAAGGAGAGAGAGAGATGAGAGAGAGAGTCGAGAGAAGATGAGAGGGAGAGAGAGAGAGCGAGAGGAGAGATGAGTATAGCAAAATTGCTGCCGGTATAGATTCCGATGAAACATGAATAGGTGAAATGTCATATATCGAGAACTGTCAACACTTCATATTGCTAAACAGATCCTCAATTATCGCAATTATTTCATATGAAATGTAGAATATTCTATTGGCAGAGGAAAGATTGTATCGACTTTTACGCTCTCTCTCTCTCTCTCTCTCTCTCTCTCTCTCTCTCTCTCTCTCTCTCTTTCTCTTTCCCTGACATCGTAATTCATTCAAATGATGAATGCCAGATTCCATTCACTTTTAGTTAGAAGATTGAGGCTCAATTACGTTGCTCCAAATATTCCCTGTAAAAGAAAACCATGCGACTTGGACCAAGATATTTCTTGACTCGAGGAACTCAAAGAGAAGTGGACGAAAGTCGGAAAACAAAGGTGATTTAATGAATGGCATATTTTTCCTGGAGTAGTATTTTGGGTGTAGGTAAAAGCAAATGGAGCATTCCTTTATCACTTGAAACTTTTGTTTAATTAGTCGCATACCAGTTTTCCTTTTAGACGTAGCGTATTTCTTATTTCTAGCATTGCTCTATTTATGATTATACTTATTTTTTTAACTAAAGCAAGAAGTTAAACTGTAGTGAGATTAAATTTGAGTCCATTTATGGAATTATTGTTCTTCATAACTAGGGTATCCATGTCGGCAAAATTAAAAAGGAAGTTTAATGAGAAAGGTTACCCGTCGTTCTTTCTGCGTTTTCTCCACTGGGTCCTGTGGTAGGAGACGTTGTCCTCGGACTGACAACGGCAAGTCTAAACCTGGAGTCATTACCGGTACAGAATCGTTAGTACACACAGAATAGCGTGTGTATGGATTCATCTTTTATTTTATGAGAGAGAGACATTTGTTTACAACTGTTTTAATTGTATCTTTACAAGAGAAAATTGCCTTTTTAAGATATGTACTATCCCCTTAATCTGATCAGTGATTTATCTACGGAAACGAACTCCATGGTTAAGTATCTTAAAGTCATGAACAATTGACTACAAGAGAAAATAATAATAATAATAAGTAAGCTATTAGTATAATTCCTTTGGCAAATTCACAGAAATGTTCCTGCTACTTTTAATGGAAAGGATCACTGGGTCTTTGTAATAGCCAAAACCACATAAGACCCCAATCCCAATCATTTTCCTCCTACTGATATTGAATCTCCTCTTTTGTCTTACCATCATCTATCCAGCCATTTTCATCAATGATTTACTCTGAATTTCCTATTTTGTGGACAAAAGGCAAAAAGGCGAAGTATCGGGTGATTTAAAGTTGCATGGAATTGTTATTCCTAAAGTCCCTCTAGACCAAGTCCCTTTCTTTGTTCCTTTTTCCATTCTGTCGTTAGCCTCATACGTGACTTTTCCTTATACTTCCATATCTCTAAATTTTCTGCTCGCACGGAGTCAGATAGTGAATAAATTAAATTATATCGAAAAAATATATGTAATATATCTGAACTGAGATTTACTTTAAAAAAATGCGCACATCAATATACCGTTAACAATGCAGGGAGGCAGTTCTGTAAGATATTGATCTGAAGAGAAATATTGGTGACGAAAAGTAGATTCTCTATTTGAAAATCCAAGTCAAATACTGCATAATACATATATTGACAATACATCGTCCTAGTGTGATTCTTGCCGTTGGTGATTCATGGAATGTTTATCACGAGTTGGAGTTCTGCCACTGCAGAAGAAAACAATAAAATTCCAATCCAGTCGGCAGTTCATTGACGATTCGGAGTTGTCTATATGTTCAAAATGTGATATATTTTGTACTTAAATAACATGAGTAATTTTGTGGAATGCTGTTCAGGAAGATGTGAATGCAATGACAATATATGCAATGCATGTTCATGGGAGGAAATAATGTGCTACCTTTAACAGTAATTACACAAACGATACCGAGGGACAGTCATATATGAATTACCTCATAGGAAATGCATATAGCTGCTGACTAACTAACCTTTGTTACGTACATATGGAGAGCTGACGGTTTTCACGAAATGTAGAATATTCTATTTGGAGAGGAAATTCAATGTAAAGGCACTGGGTACTTTTTCCAGCAAGCGCTGTACTACTTTAGGATAATGTTCTGATTAAGTATATTAGGTTTATTGGTTTATTTTCTAATGTCAAACTGCACAGAGTGTCAAAATTCCTAAAAACAATCTATTCGTCAAAATGGAGTGATTATCAGTGAATTCCAGTACCTGTGCTTGGAAAATGGAGATGTCTTATATACTGAGAATATGTACACTCATAAACGTCCATCGCCATTTTTATTTTATTTTATTTATTTGTTTATTTTTTTAAGAAGTAGATCAACACATATCCAATTTGCAGCTACAATGATTGGTGTGACTGAGTCTCCCTTGAAATGGTGCCTTCTAGTTCATGTGCGCTGATTGAATTGTATCAGTATCTACTAGTGACCTGTTTTGGTTTCCTTCCATACATAATACTAATGTGACACCTGTTGTCTATATTTTTTCAAGATTGTACTATGAAGAAAAAAAATAGTAGAGAGTTTTACACAAAAGCTTGAGTTCTGTAAGAGCTGTAGTACCTTTTATTGTTCTGAGTACATTTGATTTTTTTTTTTATCTCATTTTCTCTATTTTCCAGAAATAAAGTGGAGATAAAGAACAAATGATATTCAAAATAACGATTATAATTCATTAGGTTTTTATTCTCTGGCATTCATGCCCGGATTTAGCGCAATATAAGCATTATTTTCCTATATCTCCGTTTTCTTTCTGCAAAAGACGAAAAGGGAATACTGAAAGGTTAAATAAAGGTGCACCCATCCTTGTACATGATGCATTAGTTACAATTTCTTTTCAGGCTTACCAAGTAGTTATATTTCAGATGGCAAGTTTCATATTCGATTTTCCTTACATAAAAATGCAAAACATTTTTATCGGCGAGGTATATTTACGATATATTTTTCTTATTACTAAAGCATGTTCCTTCGATGTTAAACAATTTCTTTTTATTCTAATATTCTAAATCTAAATTTTAAGAGAGTCTCATATGAAAACTAATTCTTTATACTATCTTTGCTGCATCGCATTTGCATTTTGCTTTTTCTATCTGGTTATTAATCCTTAAACTTTTATGATTCTATCTTCTATTTTTTACTACAGTGGGTCATAAATATTCTGTCTCGATTTTGGAACCTGAATGTTTTTTTTTCTAATCTGCATTTATTCATGCATATTTAAGCATCTAAATCCTTTGTCAAATCCTGAATTCTGTGTATATGGTTGAAAATTTCTTCCTTGATCTTTTGCCGTTTTTTTAAAAATAGATTTTTGTTTCATTTCTTTTTTCTATGACTCATAAGCGTCTTGGATATATGGTGACTTCTTGTATGGGCCTGTCTTAAATATCCTGGTAGTTGTAATGCCCGATCATGTAATGATATCAGATTATCATTAAATAAACGCAACCTTAACGGATTAGAGTAGCTAGGGGTAATGGTAATAATAACCATTAAAAGCTTTCTCATTCTTTATACGTATATATATCATATATATGATATATATATATCTATATATATATATATATATATATATATATATATATATATATATATATATATATATTATATATATATATATATATATATATATATATATATACATATATATATATAATAAATACTATAATATATCGATAATATATATATAGATATATATATATATATATATATATATATATATATATATATATATATATATAGTATATAGCCAAAGAAAACATTAAGGACCAACTAAAAAAAATTATAATAAAAATCATACTGTAAGGAGACAATAGTTTAAGTTACATTCCTCTTATCCCTCTTAAATCTCTTGATCTCTGGTGCTATATAACTTCTTAGTTGTGTTTGTTTGCTCGGTTTTCCTTTTATTTCTATTACTATCAGTTACCTGATCCATGCATTTTCCTCTCTACTCGAGCTATTATTATTATTTATTATTATTATTATTATTATTATTATTATTATTATTATATTATTATTATTATTATTATTATTATTATTATTATTATTGATTCCAACCTCCCATTTCTTGAGATATTTCAGTTAATCCTCATTGTAATCATCACATTCAAATTGCAAGTAATAAGTACTTATTTGAAATATCTACCACTTCTAATAATTAAATGTTTTTAGTCTGCTGAAATTAACAAGGTCCGTTTATGCACAAACCCGCGCTGGCATAAGACTGGATTATTATAAAACCACACTACACCAATGCAGTTATGAAGAGCATTTCTATCCGTATCTTCAATGCATTCTTTTATCTTCCGTTTATATGATAGGAATAAGATGACGATAGTTTTAGTGTTATACTGCTGTAACAAATGCAATCGTTATTGTACCCAGCGAAAAGAATTATTTCACAAAAAGTTCAAAAAATGAAAAAATAAAAAAAATAAAAATAAAAAAACGGATAATTCATTTCAATACTTTCTCTCGGTAATGAATTTCAATAAATATCCTGCGAAAATACATCGAACCATATAAACCATTGGCACAAAACCTGTACAACGAATACAGGTTTTGTATGTAAATGAACGAGAGAATAGGAGAGGCGGACAGACAAACATAAGGACATGCAGAGGGAGCGAGAGAGGAAAGGGCGCCTCTGATTTTCACCAGG
This sequence comes from Macrobrachium nipponense, assembly GCF_015104395.2. Classification (NCBI taxonomy): domain Eukaryota; kingdom Metazoa; phylum Arthropoda; class Malacostraca; order Decapoda; family Palaemonidae; genus Macrobrachium; species Macrobrachium nipponense. Next base: position 39,292,946 of record NC_061095.1, on the reverse strand, counting down.
AGGCATTTCATTGCAAACTTGAGGTAAACATTGCAAAGTAAAGTCACGCTGTTTTCCTTGTCCAAATGAAACACGTGTTTACAAAGCTTGCAATTGCAAGACATTCGTGTGATTACTAAGCCAAGCATTTGCTGAGAGGAAACTTAATTGGCAAATAATACAACTGTGTGAATGTTAATGTGTGCCACGCCCAGTATCTCATCTTTACGACAAGAAAAAATTCCAGAAATTGATTTTAAAGAAATAATAATCTATTATATCATACAATACAGAAAAAAAATGAAATTAATGCTGATGATGACAGTTCATATAAAGTGGTCTTATACCAGCACGGGTTCATACACAAAAGTGGCCCATATGATTGTTATGTATTAAAAGTCACAATATTTTTTTTCAATAATAGAAGTTTTGATATGAAATAAAAAAAAATAATATATATGTATTTTTAAGAAAGACTATTCTCCTACTTACTTTCAAAGATTTCAGCCATATTAGATAGAGATGCACCTCCCGAAGGAATGTAGATAACCTCCTTACTGATAACATTCAATTTTATTTTGCAGATCGTATTACGCCAAGTAACATCAGCGATGCCATAAACAGCCTACCTAACAATAAATCGCCCGGCTGTGATGGTCTTCCCGCAGAGGCTTTCAAATTCTCCCAGACTCTCTACTCTTAATTCATTTGATACCATTAATAAAAAAACAAGCTAAAGGATGCAACTGACATGGTAATTACCGGCCGATTGCAATCACAACGATCGCGTCGAAGATACTGGAGTCGGTTCTTCTAGTGAGACTTCTCCCCTTTCTACACACCACTGACAACCAGTTCGGATTTAAAGCAAACCACTCAACCGTCACCTGCATCTACATACTACAAGAATTGTTGAACTACTACCTATCATCAGCCTCTCCTGTTTTCCTTTGTTTTGTAGATGTGAGAAAAGCATTTGACAGAGTAACCTACCTGAAGCTCTTCCTGAAAACAGAATAAAAGAGGCACACCTCTATATTTAATTGGCATTTATATTGCTGGTTTCTCCTCACGAAAGAGCAAGCAAAAATTCTGTGTCAAGTGGAGTATTATCGCACACCTTCGGCTCCCTAACGGGCTTCGGCAAGGGGGAATTCCCTCTCTATACCTGTTTAATACGTACACAGATGCCTTGAATGTCAACCCAGAACTGGACCTCCCAATCGGATGCACTGTCAATGAAACAACTATAAACAACCTCTGTTACGCCGACGATATGGTTCTGATTCCCCATCAGTGCAAGGTCTCCAACGACTCATCGACGACGTTGCCGCCAATATGCAGAGGAATTTGATATCCTATACAACGAAACAAGACCCAGTGCATGTCGCTGCTCCCGAGATCGCTTAAGCATATTGCAAAACTACAAATTTTCCTTGGAAATCATCGGCTGGAATTAGTACACGAATTTTCGTATTTGAGTCACATTATCACGGACGACCTAAAAGATACGGCAGACATTGAACAGAGGCGTTGTAAACTATGTGCAACTGGCAAAATGATTGCAACGAGGTTTGCCTTCTGTCACCGAGACGTGAAACTGCTGCTCTTCCGCTCGTATTGTTCCAGTATCATGCGGGTTCCTTCTGGACGAGCTATACCCGAGAGACCATGAGACGTATCACTGTTGTGCACAATGACATTTTGAGACCCAACCTCACAAACACTCCCTGCTACCACTCCCGCCCACACGATAGTTCATAGAAAAACTGCCCGGACAATTTAAAAATCATTTTAAGGTGAACAATGTCCAGTCTGATAACCCGAGTGAGAAACAGCAGCAACTCGCTCATACAAAGCATCCTAAGGAGTGAAGCAAGAAGATCTAAATTGTGGGAAAGATAGAAAATGGGCCTTTGTTCCCAATAAAGGAGTTAATCTCTGTATTAGCAAGGAGTTATCTGCAGAATCTGTCATTATTATCAAATTTATTTATTGCTGATATTTTACTTTTTCATTATTACGTGTATACTATCAAGTTAAAGTTTTTCTACGTTCAATTTTCGTATTTAGCGCTCTGGACCTGACTACTGTAACTACCTAAGGTCACTAGCTGAAATTTAAGTTATATAATCTGTGCACTAACTATTATAACTCAATGCATTTATTTCTCCCTCTCCAATATTATTACTGTTATTACCATTATAATGATTACTAACTTTTATATTACCTCAGCTGTTGTGGTGGATAGTGCGTTTATTAATTTGATTATCATGTCTCATGTATCTAGATTGCATATGTTTACTTTCTGTATTTTGTATATTTCTATATATGGCCCTGGCTGAGTGAGATAAAGGATATTATTATTATTATTATTTTTTATTTTATATTTTTTTTTTTTTGCTCTATCACAGTCCTCCAATTCGACTGGGTGGTATTTATAGTGTGGGGTTCCGGGTTGCAATCCTCCGGTGCCGGTCCGTTTAGGAGTCCCCCATCACTTTTCTTACTATGTGTGCCGTTTCAGGATCACACCTCTTCTGCATGAGTCGTGGAGCTACTTCAGAGTCTAGTTTTTCTAGATTCCTTTTCAGGGATCTTGGGATCGTGCCTAGTGTTCCTATGATTATGGGTACGATTTCCACTGGCATATCCCATATCCTTCTTATTTCTATTTCAGATCTTGATACTTATCCATTTTTTCCCTCTCTTTCTCTTCAACTCTGGTGTCCCATGGTATTGCGACATCAATGAGTGATACTTTCTTCTTGACTTTGTCAATCAACGTCACGTCTGGTCTGTTTGCACGTATCACCCTATCCGTTCTGATACCATAGTCCCAGAGGATCTTTGCGTGATCGTTTTCTATCACTCCCTCAGGTTGGTGCTCGTAGCTACCACTTATTACTGCAATGTAGCTGATGTTTCTTGCACATGGCTCCAGTGGAGGGATTTTGCCACTGAATCATGCCTCTTTTTGTACTTGTTCTGTGCAAGTGCCGGGCATTCACTTGCTATGTGGTTTATGGTTTCGTTTTGCGTATTGCACTTCCTACATATGGGAGAGATGTTATTTCCGTCTATCGTTCTTTGAACATATCTGGTTCTTAGGGCCTGATCTTGGTGCCGCTGTTTATCATTCCTTCAGTTTCCTTCTTTAGCTCTCCCCTCTGTAGCCATTGCCAATTGTCATCGCTGGCTAGTTCTTTAGTCTGTCTCATGTATTGTCCTACATTGTTTTAATTTGTGCCAGTCCTCTGTTCTGTCTGTCTTTCTCCTGTCTCTGTATATTTCTGGGTCTTCGTCTACTTTTATTAGCCCTTCTTCCCATGCACTGTTTAGCCACTCGTCTTCACTGGTTTTCAGATATTGTCCCAGTGCCTCTATTTTCGATGTTGACGCAGTCCTCTATACTTAGTAAGTCCTCTCCCTCCTTCCTTTCGTGTTATGTATAGTCTGTCCGTATTTGCTCTTGGGTGTAGTGCTTTGTGTATTGTCATATGTTTCCTGGTTTTCTGATCTATGCTGCGGAGAATTCTGCCTTCGTCCATTCCACTATTCCTGCGCTGTATTTGATTACTGCACTGCCCATGTGTTTTTGGCTTTCTATCATATTTCCGGCATTGAGTTTTGACTTGAGTATCGCCTTGAGTCTCTGCATATATTCTTTCCTGATCGTGTCCTTCCTCTCTTGGTGTTTTATATCCCCTTCTTCCTTTATTCCCAGATATTTGTATCCAGTCTCATCTATGTGTTTGATGTTGCTCCCATCTGGTAGCTTATCCCTTCAGTTCTCGTTACTTTGCCTTATTGTATGTTGACTAAGGCGCATTTTTCTATTCCAAACTCCATCCTGATGTCCCCAGATACAATCCTTACAGTCTGGATGGGGGGGCGGGGGGGGGGGGGGGGGGGGGGGGGGGGACGGGTAGGGTACTATTTCCTTGATGCTCTTACCATACAGCTTGATGTCGTCCATGAACATCAGATGGTTGATTCTGTTGCCTCTTTTTTTGAGTTGGTACCCGGCATCCATCTTCTGTAGTACTTTTGTCATGGGAATCATGGCTACTACGAAGAGTAGTGGGGACAGTGAGTTCTCCCTGGAAGATCCCTCTCCTGATACTTAACCTCTGCTAGTCTTATTCCAGAGCTTGTAAGTATTGTATTCCAGTTGCGCATTGTATTTTTTGAGGAAGCTGATTGGTGTTTTCCTCTGCCCCATATATTTTCAGGCATTCTGTTAGCGATGTGTGTGGTATCATGACGAAGGCTTTCTTATAGCCTATCCATTATTATTATTATTATTATTATATATATTATTATTATTATTATTATTATTTTATTATTATTATTATTATTATTATTATTATAAAAGGAGACATTAAATTTAAATCCTGACCACTTTCTGGTAATGAATATGGTTCGTTCTTCAGCCCAAAAACCCTCATCTATACCTTATGGGGATAGTGAAAATTTGTTGCCTGTTATAACGCACGATGGTTTCATCTTGGCCCAACGTCAAAAAATAGTGGTCAGAATTAAACTTAATGACATTTTTTCATACGATACATCATATTGGTCAATAGGGAAAATACCTTTCGAATTCACCATTGGCCCTTTACAGCTTAACCTGAATGAACATGATTATTCAGTAATTCAAAGAAAATATTGATTTATATGAAAACTTAAACGCAGTCACACAGCTTTGACACTTTAGCTAAATATTTTTTACTATATTATCGAAGTTTCCAAATATAACTTATTATCCTTCACAAGTAATGTCCATAACTTCCACGCCACATGAAGTTCAGATCTCCTGCTATAAAGCTATCATCTAATAACACAAGCACAAACGCATGCGAACCTACAAGATAAATAGTACTCAATGTCATAAATCCTTTGCCAAAAACATTTAGCCTCTCCAAAGGATGTCGCACAAAGTGATTATACCCTTCAAGTTTAATACTCCCATCTTCGAGCGTTCTGCTGACAGCCATACACATACACACGCGCGCACAACACACACACACACACACAGGAATGAGACTGGAAATACTTCAAAGATAAATACTCTTCCCAAAGCGTTAATCCCCTACAAGCACGTCACCTGCATTAGGATCCGTTCTCCCGAATGATATTTTGACTTTATCATTAAGGAATATTCTTGATGTTTATCATAAAAAGGTTTTTTTGCAAAACAATCTCTCTGTCTTAACTACTAGACAACCAGGCTACATACATAATAATACATACGTAGATACATAAGTTTAAAAATGTTGTATATATATATATATTATATTATTTATATATATATACATATATATATTATAATAATATTATATATATATATATATATATATTATATATTATATATTATATATATATATATACACCATACTTACATACAAACATAATCAAATCTATATATATAATATATAATAATATAATATAAAAACCTCTATATATATATATATATAAATATTATATATATAATTTGTTATGTATATTTATATATATATATATTATATTATATATATTATATATATATATAATAATAATATATATAATATAATTATCATTTCTTTTTTTTAACTGTCCAAGGCACTTATGGTTTCTATAATTTAAAAACTTGATTATGCATGTAAAGGATGTATGTAATATATTACATGTATTTTCCTTTAACACTGATTGTATATAGATAGATATATAAAGTATTGCTTTAAAACAATAGTTTTATATATCTATCATCTAGATTAAAAACATCAAACAGCAATCCACAATTATCATATGGAATATTAGAGAACTGACACGTCGTCACATATAAGTTATTCTGCAGCTACTAAAATTCTCTCTCTCTCTCTCTCTCTCTCTCTCGTCTCTCTCTCTCTCTCTCTGAATTCATCAGCTCTATTTTGCCACTGTACTGTTGCGTAACTTAAAATGTATCTTACAATGAATGACTTCTTGAAAAAACAACAGTTAATTTACATATTCACTGCAGCAGGTAATTGTCGAACTTCTCAGTTTAAGAATGAGGTTCCATAATATGGTGGCGGGAAAAGGGCCGATTTTTCTCTTATTTTTGATGAAGAGGTGTGTGAGAACAAGAGAGGGACCAAAGTATCTCTAAGGAAGGAAAAAGTTTAAAGTATTTTTTGTTCACAGTTCCAGTCTTTTTCTTGGTAAAGTAAGACAATAGGGGAAATAACTTCTTTTGAAAAGCCTTTGCAACAAGAGAGTTCAGATAAAAAAGAAAAAATTATTTTATTGTTCGTTTTACAAGAAATATTCGGGTCACAAGTACAATTAACATACAGGATACAACGAACACCTATTATAAAGTTGGCGTGTTTTATGGAAAGAATTATTTTATTGGTATTAGAAACTGATGATTAGGTAAATATTCCTTACAGGTAACCTTATAAAAAGAATTGTAGTCATTCTTAAATTACATTGTGTATTCAAATTCATAAATTCATTTATTCTTTTTAAAAGACTCATATTATATGAGAAACTTTAGATTTATAATTGGCTATGATTTATACATGCAATGGCTAATATCTTATATATATTATATATATATATATATATCTATATATATATTATTATATATATATATATATATATTTATATATATCTATATAGATATATATATATATATATAATATATATCATATATCCTATATATATATATATATATATATATATATATGAGAGATATTGCGTGTGTGTGAGTGTGAATGTGTGTGTGTGTGCATAACTGAATCACGAAATTGGTGAACATAATGAAATATATAAATAAATCTTGAATTCCAAGAAGTATTTGTCTTTATTCATTTATATATATATATATATAATATATATATATATATATATATATATATATATATATATGGTTTATATGGTTTAAAGCTAAGGACTAACTTCAACCCTTATCAAGTAATGAATGACAGGAGTTACATTGGATGGAAAATATATGTGGGAAATATGCCATTAGGTGATGCCGGGGGTCGTAATCCGCTTCATCGTTGCCCTGAAGAAATTATTGTCTATATGATCAGAGTCCCAGGCTCCATTGGAATGGTTGATCCTATTACTTGTTGTTTTATCAGTGAAGATTCTACTATCGGACATTTGAATCGAAAGTTGTTCTTGTATAAAATTCTGGAAAAGTTCCAATAAATGTTATGGTTTGTGTTATTTCTATTAATATGTAAATAACACGAACCATACCACGGATTGGAACTCATCCCGAATTTTATACAAGAAAAAACTTTCGATTCAAATGTCCGATGGATAAGGAATTCTTCACTGATAAAACAAGATAATAGGATCAACCGTTCCAATGGAGCCTGGGACTCTGATCATATAGACAATAACTTCCTTAAGGCAACGATGAAGCTGATAAAGACCCCAGGCATCACCTAATGGCATTTCTTACTTATATTTTCACAATGTAACTCCTGTCAGTCATTACTTGATAAGGGTGGAAGTTAGTCCACCGAATATAGTCATTAGCTTTAAACCACAGTGCTCTATTGGGCCTTTATACTTGAAATGTATCCTGTTTTGGGGTTAACAGAAGAATTTAAGTATATAGCGTGTATGTTTAT
>NC_061095.1:39231105-39284851 GCF_015104395.2 Macrobrachium nipponense | reverse complement strand
ATAAACATACACACGCATATATACTTAAATTCTTCTGTTAAAACAGGATACATTTCAAGTATAAAATGCCCAATAGAACACTGTGGTTTAAAGCTAATGACTATATTTCGGCGGACTAACTTCCACCCTTATCAAGTAATGAATGACAGGAGTTACATTGGTGAAAATATAAGTGAGAAATATGCCATTAGGTGATGCCTGGGGTCTTTATCAGCTTCATCGTTGCCTTAAGTCCCAGGCTCCATTGGAACGGTTGATCCTATTATCTTGTTTTATCAGTGAAGATTCTACCATCTGATATTTGAATCGAAAGTTTTTCTTGTATAAAATTCAGGATGAGTTCCAATCCGTGGTATGGTTCGTGTTATTTACATATTTATAGAAATAACACAAACCATAACATGGATTGGAACTTTTCCAGAATTTTATACAAGAACAACTTTCGATTCAAATGTCAGATAGTAGAATCTTCACTGATAAAACAACAAGATAGTAGGATCAACCGTTCCAATGGAGCCTGGGACTCTGATCATATAGACAATAACTTCTTCAGGGCAACGATGAAGCGGATTAAGACCCCCGGCATCACCTAATGGCATATTTCCCACTTGTATTTTCACCTATGTAACTCTTGTCATTCATTACTTGATAAGGGTGGAAGTTAGTCCTTAGCTTTAAACCACAGTGTTTCAACAGAAGAATTGAAGTATATATATATATATATATATATATATTATATATAGATATATATATAATATTATAATATAATAATATATTATATATATATATAAGAAATATATACATATATATATATATATATTATATATATATTATTATATTTATATACATATATATATATTAAATATATATATATATATATATATATATAACATATATATTTAATATATAGAATATATATATATCTTATATATATATATATATAATATATATATTAGGATTAAAGACAAATACTTCTTGGAATTCATATTTATTTATATATTCATTATGTTCACCAATTTCGTGATTCAGTTATACACACAAACAAACACACACACTCACACACTCACACACACACACACAATATCTCTCATATATATAAGATATTAGCCATTGGATGTATAAAATTATAGCCAATTATAAATCTAATTCTTTTCATGAGGTTACCTGTAAGGAATATTTACCTATCATCAGTTTCTAATATCAATAAAATAATTATTTCCATAAAAGACGTCAAATTTTATAATAGGTGTTCGTTTTATCTTGTATGCCATTTGTATTTGTGACCCGAATATTTCTTGTAAAATGGAAACTAAAATAATTTCTTCTTTTTTATCTGAACTGTCATTTAGTTTCACTACACCATTAAAATGTCCTATAAATGACTTCTCTTGTTGCAAAGGCTTTTCAAAAGAAGTTATTTCCCCTATTGTCTTACTTTACCCAAGAAAAAGACTGGAACTTTGAGCAAAAAATACTTTAAACTTTTTCCTTCCTTAGAGGTTCTTTAGTCCCTCTCTTGTTCTCACACACCTCTTCATTAAAAAATATGAGAAAAATCGGCCCTTTTCTCGTCCACCATATTATGGAACCTCATTCTTAACCTGAGAGAAGTTCGACAATTACTTGCTGCGGTGAATATGTAAATTAACTGTTGTTTTTTCAAGAAGTCATTCGTTGTAAGATACATTTTAAGTTGACGTAACAGTACAGTGGGCAAAATAGAGCTGATGAATTCAGAGAGAGAGAGAGAGAGAGAGAGAGAGAGAGAGAGAGAGAGAGAGAGAGAGAGAGAGAGAGAGAGAGAATTTTAGTAGCTGCAGAATATCTTGTATGTGAAGACGTGTCAGTTTTCTAATATTCCATATGATAATTGTGGATTGCTGTTTGATGTTTTTAATCTAGTTGATAGATATATAAAACTATTGTTTTAAAGCAATAGTTTTATATATCTATCTATATATACATCAGTGTTAAAGGAAAATACATGTATATATACATACATCCTTACATGCATAATCAAGTTTTTAAATAGTAGAAACCATAAGTGCCTTGACAGTTAAAGTAACTGATATATATATATATATATATATATATATATATATATATATATATATATATATATATATATATATATATATATATATATATATATATGTATGTATATGTATATATATATATATATATATATATATATATATATATATATATATATATATATATATACATACAAACATACATACATATCTATATATATATATATATATATATATATATATATATATATATATATATATATATATATATATATAGTATGTATAGTATATATATATATATATATATATATATATATATATATATAGTATATATATATATATATATATATATATATATACATACAAACATACATACATATCTATATATATATATATATATATATATATATATATATATATATATATATCTATATATATATATACTATATATATATAAATATACTATATATACAACGATTTTAAAACTTATGTATCTACGTAAGTATGTATGTATGTATGTATGCCTGTGGTCTAGATAGTAAGACAGAGAGATTGTTTTGCAAAAAACCTTTTTATGATAAACATCAAGCACATTCCTTAATGATAAAGTCAAAATATTATTCGGGAGAACGTTTCCTAATGCAGGTGACGTGCTTGTCGGGGATTAACGCTTTGGGAAGAGTATTTATCTTTGAAGTATTTATTCTTGTGTGTGTGTGTTTGGTGTGTGTGTGTGTGTGTGTGTGTGTGTGTGTGTGTGTATGGCTGTCAGCAGAACGCTCGAAGATGGGAGAATTAGACTTGAAGGGTATAATCACTTTGCAGCATTCTTGAGAGGATAAATGTTTTGGCAACAGGATTTATGACAGAGTACTATTTATCTTGCTGGTCCGCAAGTGTTTGTGCTTGTATTATTAGATGACAGCTTTAGAGCAGGAGATCTGAACTTGATGTGGCGTGGAAGATGAAGGCATTACTTGTGGAGGATATTAAGTTATATTTGGAAACTTCGATAATATAGTAAAAATATTTAGCTAAAGATGTCAAAGCTGTATGACTGCGTTTAAGTTTACATATAAATCAATATTTTCTTTAATTACTGAATAATCATGTTTATTCAGTTTAAAGCTCTAAAGGGCCAATGGTGCAGTTCAAAAGTATTTTCTATTGACCAATATGATGTATCGTATGAAAAAAAATGTCATTAAGTTTAATTCTGAACATTATTTTGTTGGGAGAAGATGAAACCATCGTGCGTTTTAACAGGCAACACAACTTTACTATCCCCATAAGGTATAGATGAGGGTTTTGGGCTGCACTTAAGTCTAACTGAAGAACGAACCATATTCACTACCAGAAAGTGGTCAGGATTTAAATTTAATGTTTCCTTTAATAATAATAATAATAATAATAATAATAATAATAATAATAATAATAATAATAATAATAATAATAATAATGAAAGGGAAAAAATGGATAAGTATCAAGACCTGAAAATAGAAATAAGAAGGATATGGGATATGCCAGTGGAAATTGTACCCTTAATCATAGGAACACTAGGCACGATCCCAAGAATCCCTGAAAAATGAATCTGGAAAAAAATAGAGCTGAAGTAGCGACAAGACTCATGCAGAAGAGTGTGATCCTAGAAACGGTGCACATAGTAAGAAAAGTGATGGACTCCTAAGGAGGCAGGATGCAACCCGGAACCCCCACACTATAAATACCACCAGTCCAATTAAAGGACTATGATAGCGCCAAAAAAAAAAAAAAAAAAAACACACACACAATAATAATAATAAAGGAATAATAATAATAATAATAATAATAATAATAATAATAACTAATGATAATAATAATTCAACCCAATTGTAGGGGAAGACGGTCAGGTACTTGGAGGTCGTCATCCAGCAACTGATCATCACAACGACAGTAATCCCTAGAAACGGCACACATAGTAAGAAAAGTGATGGACTCCTAAGGAGGCAGGATGCAACCCGGAACCCCCACACTATAAATACCACCCAGTCGAATTGGAGGACTGTGATAGAGCAAAAAAAAAAAAAAAAAAAATAATAATAATAATAATAATAATAATAATAATAATAATATAATAATAATAATAATATCCTTTATTTCAGCTCTGGGTCATATACATGGAATACACATAATACAGACAGTAACATATACAATTTAGATACATGAGACATGATAAAAAAAAAAATAAGAAACGGCACTATCAACACAATAGCTGAGGTAGTATGAAAGATAGTAATCATAATACTGGTAATAACATTGATAATATTGGAGAGGGAAAAGTAAATGCATTGAGTTATAATAGTTAGTGCACAGATTATATAACTTGAATTTCAGCTAGAGACCTTAGGTAGTTACAGTAATCAGGTCCAGAGGGCTAAATACGAAAATTGAATGTAGAAAAACTTTAACTTGATAGTATACACAGTAATAATGAAAAAGTAAAATATCAGCAATAAATAAATTTGATAATAATGACAGATTCTGCAGATAACTCTTTGCCAATACAGAGATTAACTCCTTTAGGGAACAAAGGTCTCATTTTCCCATCTTTCCCACAATTCAGATCTTTTTCTTGCTTCACTCCTTAGGATACTTTGTATGAGCGAGTTGCTGTTGTTTCTCACTCGGGTTATCAGACTGGACATTGTTCGCCTTACAATTATTTTTAAATTATCTAGGCGGTTTTCTATGAACATCTGTGTGGCGAAGTGGTAGCGGGAAGTGTTTGTGAGGTGTCTCAGGATGTCATTTTGCACAACAGCGATACGTCTCATGGTCTCTCGACCGGAAGAGCAGCAGTTTCACGTCTCGGTGATAGAAGGCAAACCTCGTTGCAATCATTTTGCCAGTTGCACATAGTTTACGACGCCTCTGTTCAATGTCTGCCGTATCTTTTAGGTCGTCCGTGATAATGTGACTCAAATACGAAAATTCGTGTACTAATTCCAGCCGATGATTTCCGAGGAAAATTCGTGGTTCTGCAATATGCTTAAGCGATCTCGGGAGCAGTGACATGCACTGGGCCTTGGTTTCGCTGTATAGGATATCAAATTCCTCTGCATATTGGCGGCAAGTGTCGATGAGTCGTTGGAGACCTTGCACTGATGGGGAAATCAGAACCATATCGTCGGCGTAACAGAGGTTGTTTATAGTTGTTTCATTGGCAGTGCATCCGATTGGGATTCAGTTCAGTTTGACATTCAAGGCATCTGTGTACGTATTAAACAGGTATTGAGAGAGAATGCCCCCTTGCCGAAGCCCATTAGGGAGCCGAAGGTGTGCGATAATACTCCACTTGACACAGAATTGCTGTGCGGAGAACCAGCAATATAAAATGCCAATTAATATAGTGGTGTGCCTCTTTTATTCAGCTTCAGGAAGAGCTTCAGGTAGGTTACTCTGTCAAATGCTTTTCTCACATCTACAAAACAAAGGAAAACAGGAGAGGCTGATGATAGGTAGTAGTTCAACAATTCTTTTAGTATATAGATGACGGTGACGGTTGAGTGGTTTGCTTTAAATCGGAAATGGTTGTCAGTGGTGTGTAGAAAGGGGAGAAGTCTCACTAGAAGAACCGACTCAATTATCTTCGACGCGATCGTTGTGATTGCAATCGGCCGGTAATTACCAGGGTCAGCTGCATTCTTTAGCTTGTTTTTTTATTAATAGCATCAAATGAAATAAGAGTAGAGAGTCTGGGAGAATTTGAAAGCCTCTGCGGGAAGACCATCACAGCCGGGCGATTTATTGTTAGGTAGGCTGTTTATGGCATCGCTGATGTTACTTGGCGTAATACGATCTGCAAAAATTGAATGTTATCAGTAAGGAGGTTATCTACATTCCTTCGGGAGGTGCATCTCTATCTGATATGGCTGAAATCTTTGAAAGTAAGTAGGAGAATAGTCTTTCTTAAAAATACATATATATTATATTTCATATCAAAACTTCTATTATTGAAAAAAAAATATTGTGACTTTTAATACATAATAATCATATGGGCCAATTTTGTGTATGAACCCGTGCTGGTATAAGACCACTTTATATGAACTGTCATCATCAGCATTAATTTCATTTTTTTCTGTATTGTATGTTAGAATAGATTTTTATTCCTTTAAAATCAATTTCTAGAATTCTTTCTTGTCGTAAAGATGAGATACTGGGCGTGGCACACATTAACATTCACAGAGTTGAATTATTTGCCAATTAAGTTTCCTCTCAGCAAATGCTTGGCTCAGTAATCACACGAATGTCTTGCAATTGCAAGCTATGTAAACACGTGTTTCATTTGGACAAGGAAACAGCGTGACTTTACTTTGCAATGTTTACCCCAAGTTTGCAATGAAATGCCTCCTGGTGAAAATCAGAGGCGCCCTTTCCTCTCTCTCTCCCTCTGCATGTCCTTATGTTTGCCTGTTCGTCTCTCCTATTCTCTCTTCATTTACATATACAACCTGTATTCGTTGTACAGTAGAATAAGTTAGAAAATCACAAATGAACTTATGTCTACCTTTCTCTTTGTGCCATGTTTATATGGTCGACGTATTTTCGCAGGATGTTTACTGAAATCATTACCAGAGAGAAAGTATTGAAATGAATGATCCGTTTTTCTTTTTGTTTTTATTTTTTACTTCTTGTGCTTTTTCTGAACTCATTCTTTTCGCTGGGTATAATAACGATTGCATTTGTTACACAGTATAATACTAAAACCATCTTATTCCTATCATATAAATGGAAGATAAAAGAATGCATTGAAGATAAGGATAGAAATGCTCTCCGTAACTGCATGGGTGTCAGTTGTTGGTTTTGTAATATTCCAGCCTTATGCCAGCGCGGGTTTGTGCATAAACAGACCTTGTAAATTTCAGCAGACTATAAACATTTTATTATTAGAGCTGGTAGATATTTCAAATAAGTACACGTTACTTTCAATTTGAATGTGATATTACAATGAGGATTAACTGAAATATCTCAAGAAATGGATGTTGGCATCAATAATAATAATAATAATAATAATAATAATAATAATAATAATAATAATAATAATAATAATAATAATAATAGCTCGAGTAGAGAGGAAAATGCATGGAACAGGTAACTGATATGTAATAGAAATAAAAGGAGAACCGAGCAAACATACACATTTAAGAAATTATATATCACCAGAGATCAAGAGTTTTATGAGGGATAAGAGGAATGTAACTGAAACTATTGTCTCCTTACTATATGATGTCTTATCATTTTTTTTTCAGTTGTCCTTAATGTTTTCTTTGGCTATATATATTATATATATATAGATATATTATATATATATATATATGATATATATATATATATATATATATATATATAACTTCTTAGTTGTGTATGTTTGCTCGGTTCTCCTTTTATTTCTATTACATATCAGTTACGTGCCCATGCATTTTCCTCTCTACTCTAGCTATTATTATTATTATTATTATTATTATTATTATTATATTATTATTATTATTATTATTATATTATGGTCTCATTTTAGTATTGCACTTCCTACATATGGGAGAGATGTTATTTCCATCTATCGTTCTTTGGATATATCTGGTTCTTAGGGCCTGATCTTGTGCCGCTGTTATCATTCCTTCAGTTTCCTTCTTAGCTCTCTCTCTGTAACCATTGCCATGTGTCATCGCTGGCCAGTTCTTTAGTCTGTCTCATGTATTGTCCGTGCATTGGTTTGTTGTGCCATTCCTCTGTTCTGTTTGTCATTCTCCTGGCTCTGTATATTTCTGGGTCTTCGTCTACTTTTATCAGTCCTTCTTCCCATGCACTCTTGAGCCACTCGTCTTCACTGGTTTTCAGATATCGCCCCAGTGTTCTGTTCTCGATGTTGACGTAGTCCTCTATGCTTAGTAGTCCTCTCCCTCCTTCCTTTCGTGTTATGTATAGTCTGTCCGTATTTGCTCTTGGGTGTAGAGCTTTGTGCATTGTCATATGTTTCCTATTTTTCTGGTCTATGTTGCGGAGTTCTGCCTTCGTCCATTCCACTATTCCTGCGCTGTATCTGATTATTATTATTATTATTTTTCTTTTTTTTCGTCTATCACAGTCCTCCAATTCGACTGGGTGGTATTTATAGTGTGGGGTTCCGGGTTACATCCTGATTCCTTAGGAGTCCATCACTTTCTTACTATGTGTGCCGTTTCTAGGATCACACTCTCCTGCATGAGTCCTGGAGCTACTTCAGCCTCTAGTTTTTCTAGATTCCTTTTCAGGGATCTTGGGATCGTGCCTAGTGCTCCTATGATTATGGGTACGATTTCCACTGGCATATCCCATATCCTTCTTATTTCTATATTCAGATCTTGATACTTATCCATTTTTTCTCTCTCTTTCTCTTCAACTCTGGTGTCCCATGGTATTGCGACATCAATGAGTGATACTTTCTTCTTGATTTTGTCAATCAACGTCACGTCTGGTCTGTTTGCACGTATCACCCTATCCGTTCTGATACCATAGTCCCAGAGGATCTTTGCCTGATCGTTTTCTATAAGTCCTTCAGGTTGGTGCTCGTACCACTTCAAGGTAGCTGATGTTTCTTGCACAGGCTCCAGTGGAGGGCTTTTGCCACAGAATCATGCCTCTTTTTGTACTGGTTCTGTGCAAGTGCCGGGCATTCACTTGCTATGTGGTTTATGGTTTCATTTTTCGTATTGCACTTCCTACATATTAGAGATGGGAGAGATGTTATTTCCGTCTATCGTTCTTTGAACATATCTGGTTCTTAGGGCATGATCTTGTGCCGCTGTTATCATTCCTTCAGTTTCCTTCTTTAGCTCTCCCCTCTGTAGCCATTGCCAATTGTCATCGCTGGCTAGTTCTTTAGTCTGTCTCATGCATTGTCCGTGCATTGGTTTGTTGTGCCAGTCCTCTGTTCTGTCTGTCTTTCTCCTGTGTCTGTATATTTCTGGGTCTTTGTCTACTTTTATTAGTCCTTCTTCCCATGCACTCTTTAGCCACTCGTCTTCACTGTTTTTCAGATATTGCCCCAGTGCTCTGTTTTCGATGTTGACGCAGTCCTCTATACTTAGTAGTCCTCTCCTCCTTCCTTTCGTGTTATGTATAGTCTGTCCGTATTTGCTCTTGGGTGTAGTGCTTTGTGTATTGTCATATGTTTCCTGGTTTTTCTGATCTATGCTGCGGAGTTCTGCCTTCGTCCATTCCACTATTCCTGCGCTGTATCTGATTACTGGCACTGTCCATGGGTTTATGGCTTTTATCATATTTCCGGCATTGAGTTTTGACTTGAGTATCGCCTTGAGTCTCTGCATATATTCTTTCCTGATCGTGTCCTTCATCTCTTGGTGTTTTATATCCCCTCCTTCCATTATTCCCAGGTATTTGTATCCTGTCTCATCTATGTGTTTGATGTTGCTCCCATCTGGTAGCTTTATCCCTTCAGTTCTCGTTACTTTGCCTTTTTGTTTTTTGTATGTTGACTAAGGCGCATTTTTCCATTCCAAACTCCATCCTGATGTCCCCAGATACAATCCTTACAGTCTGGATTAGGGTATCTATTTCCTTGATGCTCTTACCATACAGCTTGATGTCGTCCATGAACATCAGATGGTTGATTCTGTTGCCTCTTTTCTTGAGTTGGTACCCAGCATCCCATCTTCTTGTAGTACTTTTGTCATGGGAATCATGGCTACTACGAAGGAGCAGTGGGGACAGTGAGTCGCCCTGGAAGATCCCTCTCCTGATATTAACCTCTGCTAGTCTTATTCCAGAGCTTGTAAGTATTGTATTCCAGTTGCGCATTGTATTTTTGAGGAAGCTGATGGTGTTTTCCTCTGCCCCATATATTTTCAGGCATTCTATCAGCCATGTGTGTGGTATCATGTCGAAGGCTTTCTTATAGTCTATCCATGCCATGCTTAGGTTGGTTTTCCTTCTCCTACTGTTCTTCATTACCATTTTGTCTATCAGGAGCTGGTCTTTTGTGCCCCTACACTTCCTTCTGCAGCCTTTCTGTTGGTGGGGGATGGTGTTTGTCTCCTCTAGGTAGTTGTATAGCCTTTCACTGATGATACCTGTTAGTAACTTCCTCATTATTGGTAGGCAGGTGATAGGCCTGTAGTTACTGGCTATATTTCCCTTACTCTTGTCTTTTTGTACTAAGGATGTTCTTCCTGTGGTCATCCATTTGGGTGCTTGGTGATTTGAGATACAATGCTGGAGTTGTTCTGCTATTCGTGGGTGTAGGGCCTTGAAGTTTTTCAGCCAGTATCCATGGACTTCATCAGGAGGTGTCTGACTGTGTCTGTCGTGATCTCTGTGAATCTTTGTTTTATTCTCCCTTGACTTCCTGGGGCCATGTTGCATGTTTGTTGTGTGATACCGGATTGCTCCATATGTTTTCCCTGAGTCTCTTACTTGGTTCGGCTTCAGGAATTTCTGGGTGGTTGTCTTCCCCTCTTAGTTGGCTGTATAGTCTTTTCTGGTTGGTTCCGAATAGTTTGTTCTGTTGGTATCCCTTATTCCTGTTCATGTACCGTTGGATCTTATGTGCTTTGGCCTTAAGCCTCTGTTTTACATCTTGTATTGTGTTGTTTAGTCCCCTCTCTTGTACTTTGTATTTCTCGTTGAGTTCCTCCCTTGTTTTCTTGCTTCTTAGCCTTTTTTCTGCCATCTCTTTCTGTTTACTCAAGTCAGATCTCATCACCATGATTTGCTTTTCCAGGCGCCTTTTCCAAGGAGGTTGCTGTTTTGGTTTCTGTTGGGTTGGTTGTACTGGTGGTGTTGGTGTTCGAATCCCCATCAGTTCTGCTACTAATCTTGCTCCTGCATATACCAAGTTATTTGTTTCTGTGATACTGGTCGTGTGTATTATGCCCATTATTTCATTGACCTCACTTGTTTTCTCCCTTAATTTCTTGGTGTTGTAGGCTTTCATGGAAGGGATCTTTGTTCTCTCTGTATCTGGCTCCATCCATTGTCTAATCTTTTCTACCCATTATTATTATTATTATTATTATTATTATTATTATTATTATTATTATTATTATTATTATTATTATTATTATTATTATTATTATTGTTGTTGTTGTTGTTGTTGTTGTTGTTGTTGTTGATTCCAACCTCCCATTTCTTGAGATATTTCAGTTAATCCTCATTGTAATCATCACATTAAAATTGCAAGTAATATGTACTTATTTGAAATATCCACCAGCTCTAATAATAAAATGTTTTTTGTCTGCTGAAATTTACAAGGTCCGTTTATGCACATACCAGCGCTGCCATAAGACTGGATTATTATAAAACCAACAACTGACACCCATGCAGTTACGAAGAGCATTTCTATCCCAATCTTCAATGCATTCTTTTCTCTTCAATTTATATGATAAGAATACGATGACGATGGTTTTAGTATTATTCTGTGTAACAAATGCAATCGTTATTGTACCCAGCGAAAAGAATGATTCCACAAAAAGCACAAAAAGTAATAAAAAAAAAAGAGAGAGAGAATAGGAGAGACGGACAGACAAACATAAGGACATGCAGAGGGAGCGAGAGAGGAAATGGCGCCTCTGATTTTCACCAGGAGGCATTTCATTGCAAACTTGGGGTAAACATTGCAAAGTAAAGTCACGCTGTTTCCTTGTCCAAATGAAACACGTGCTTACATAGCTTGCAATTGTAAGACATTCGTGTGAATAACACCCATTAAAACCTCTTTCATTCTTTATACGTATCTATCTATCTATCTATCTATCTATCTATCTATCTATCTATCTATCTATCTACTATCTATATATCTATATATATATCTATATATATATATATATATATATATATATATATATACGTATAAAGAACGAGAAAGCTTTTAATGGTTAATATTACCATTACCTGTAGCTACTCTAATCCGTTCAGGTTTCGTTTATTTAATGATAATCTCTTATCTTTACATGATCGGGCATTACAACTACCAGGATGACTAAGACAGGACCATACAAGAAAACACCATATATCCAAGACGCTTATGAGTTATGGATAAAAGAAATAAAACAAAAATCTATTTAAAAAAAGGCAAAAGATAAAGGAATAAATTCCCAACCATATACACAGAATTCAGGATATGACAAAGGATCTACATGCTTAAATATGCATGAATAAATGCAGATTAGAATAAAACATTCAGGTTCCAAAATCAAGACAGAATATTTATGACCCACTGTAGTAAAAAATAGAAGATAAAATCATAAAAGTTTAAGGATTAATAACCAGACAGAAAAAGCAAAATGCAAATGCGGGGCAGCAAAGGTAGTATAAAGAATTAGTTTTCATATGACACTTTCTTAAAATTTAGGTTAGGAAATTAGAATAAAAAGAAATTGTTTAACATCGAAGGAACATGTTTTAGTGATAAGAAAAATGTATCGTGAATTTACCTCGCCGACAAAAATATTTTGCATTTTCTAGTAAGGAAAATCGAATATGAAACTTGCCATCTTAAATATAACTACTTGGTAAGTCTGAAAAGAAATTGTAACTAATACATCATGTACAAGGATGGGTGCACCTTTATTTGACCTTTCAGTATTCACTTTTTGTCTTTTGCAGAAAGAAAACGGAGATATAGGAAAATAATACTTATATTGCGCTAAGTGCGATTGTAATATTCGGGCATGAATGCCAGAGAATAAAAACCTAATGAATTATAATCGTTATTTTGAATATCATGTGTTCTTTATCTCCATTTTATTTCTGGAAAATACAGAAAATGAGATGAAAAAAAGGGATTCAAATGTATTCAGAACAATAAAAGATACTATAGCTCTTACAGAACTCAAGCGTTTGTGTAAAACTCTCTACTATTTTTTTTTTTCATATTACACCCTTGTAAAAACCATAGACAACAGGCGTCACATTAGTATTATGTATAAAGGAAAATAAAAGAGGACCGTATGCTATTAGATTCACAAATGTTTGGGAATTATTTTCAAAAAATTCTGCATTAATTTCGTCATATTAAGCTCGGGATGACATTCAGTGTGACTTTTGATGATGTCGTTTTTAAAGTTGAGAAATTTCATGCAACGTTCATAACTGACAAACTACTAGATACTGATACAATTCAATCAGCGCACATGAACTACAAGGCACCATTTTAAGGGAGACTCAGTCACACCAATCATTGTAGCTGCAAATTGGATATATGATTTATTGTAGCACTGGGCTCCAGCACAAGTTCACATACGTCAAAATGAGTGACATATCTACAACAACAAAGACGGGTTGATATGAGATTTGCTGACATGTAGGTGTTGATCTACTTCTTAAAGAAAATAAATAAATAAAACAAAATAAAAATGGCGAGGGACGTTTATGAGTGTACATATTCTCAGTATGTAAAACATCTCCATTTTCCAAGCACAGGTACTGGAATTCACTGATAATCACTCCATTTTGACGAATAGATTGTTTTTAGGAATTCTGACACTCTTCTTTGTGCAGCTTTGACATTAGAAAATAAATCAATAAAGGTAGTATACTCAATCAGAACATTATCCTGAAGTGGTACTGCGCTTGTTGGAAAAAGTACCCAGTGCCTTTACATTGAATTTCCTCTGCCAATAGAATATTCTACATTTCGTGAAAACCGTCAGCTCTCCATATGTACATAACAAAGGTTAGTTAGTCAGCAGCTATATGCATTTCCTATGAGGTAATTCATATATGACTGTCCTTCGGTATCGTTTGTTTTATTAATGTTAAAGGTAGCGCATTATTTCCTCCCATGAATATGCAATGTATATAAATTTTTGAATATATAGACAACTCCGAATCGTCAATGAACTGCCGACTGGATTGGAATTTTATTGTTTTCTTCTGCAGTGGCAGAACTCCAACTCGTGATAAACATTCCATGAATCACCAACGGCAAGAATCACACTAGGACGATGTATTGTCAATATATGTATTATGCAGTATTTGACTTGGATTTTAAATAGAGAATCTACTTTTCATCACCAATATTTCTCTTCAGATCAATATCTTACAGAACTGCCTCCCTGCATTGTTAACGGTATATTGATGTGCGCATTTTTTTACGGAAATCTCAATTCAGATATATTACATATATTTTTTCGATATAATTCAATTTATTCACTATCTGACTCCGTGCAAGCAGAAAATTTAGAGATATGAAAGTATAAGGAAAAGTCACGTATGAGGCTAAAGACAGAATGGAAAAAGGAACAAAGAAAGAGACTTGGTCTAGAGGGACTTTATGAATGACAATTCCATGCAACTTTAAATCACCCGATATCTCGCCTTTATGCTTTTTGTCCACGTAATGGGAAATTCAGAGTAAATCATTGATGAAAATGGCTAGATAGATGATGGTAAGACAAAAGAGGGGATTGGGGTCTTTTGTGGTTTTGGCTATTACAAAGACCCGGTGATCTTTTTTCATTAAAAATTAGCAGGATCATTTCTGTGAATTTACAAAGGAATTATACTAATAGCTTACTTATTATTATTTTTTCTAGTAGTCAATTGTTCATCATTTTACGATACTTAACCATAAAGTTCGTTTCCCGTAGATTAATCACTGAGCAGATTAAGAGGATAGTACATATCTTAAAAGGAAATTTTCTCTTGTAAAAATACAATTAAAACAGTTGTAAACAAATGTCTCTCTCTCATAAAAGAAAAGATGAATCCATACACACGCTTTTCTGTGTGTACTAACGATTCTGACCGGTAATGAACGCCAGGTCCGAGGTCAACGTCTCCTACCACAGGACCCAGTGGAGAAACGCAGAACGAGGGGTATCCTTTCTCATTAAACTTCCAATTTTTGCCGACATGGATACCCTAGTTATGAAGAATAATAATTCCATAAATGAACTCAAATTTAATCTCACTACAGTTTAACTTCTTGCTTTAGTTGAAAAAATAAGTATAATCATAAATAGAGTAATGCTAAAAATAAGAAATACGCTACGCTCGAGTCAAGAAATATCTTGGTCTGAGTCCGCATGGAATTCTTTTATCGGGAATATTTGGAGCAAGGTAATTGAGCCTCAATGTTCTAACTAAAAGTGAATGGAATGTGTATCTCATTTGAATGAATTACGACGTCTGGAGAGAGAGAGAGAGAGAGAGAGAGAGAGAGAGAGAGAGAGAGAGAGCGTAAAAATCGATGCAATCTTTATATGAAATAATTGCAATAATTGAGGATCTGTTTAGCAATATGAAGTGTTGACAGTTCTCGATATATGACATTTCACCTATTTATGTTTCATCGAAATCTATACCGGCAGCAATTTTGCTATGCTCATATCTCCTCTCTCTCTCTCTCTCTCTCTCTCTCCTCTCTCTCTCTCTTTCTGTGTGTGTGTGCGTGTGTGTGTGTGTGTGTGTGTGCGTGTGTGTGTATGTGTGAGTTTCTATCTCTAAAATTTCTGATTTATTTCAATTTTTAGAAAAATTTTAAAACTACAAACGAAATCTTTATAGGAAGAAATTAATCTGTACCCACTATTTTTTTCTTGTGGGTAACAGCGATAATCCACATGTAAAGAACGCAGTATTTATTATTGCTGTCATCCAGCCCCAGAAGTCATTCTCAACACTAACTCCTATATCAGTATCAAGAATGAAGGAACCTTAGTGTGATGTTTGGGACAGTACTTAAGACTCCAATGACAGACCTTGCCGTTTCAACCCATCTTTTTTGACTTAGTGCTAGAACTCTCTCGGATATTTACTACTATTTTCAACATTAAGAATTTTTTCATATACACTACAACGTCTTTTAAAATGGAATCTGGTACCTGAGACGGTAACCCAGAATCCTTAAAATAAATAATTGAAGAAAAAAAATAATTCGCTTTATAAAATTATAATTAAAATTTGAAATCCCGACGCATCAATTAAATGGAGTCATTAATTGCTACTGGACTTTAAATTCCATGCAGTCTCGACTGTAAAGGTTTATGAAATAATACTCTTTAATTACGTGAAGGTCTTGCAGCCTTATTGCATAGACACTTTAGACTGGTTTTCCTTTCTCCACATAATGTCAACGCCTCTTGTCTCCAGGTCCATCAGTAATATTTTGTGCAGAGTCAGGTGCTTTAGATCCTCAGTTTCTGTTTGAATAAATTAGAAATGAAAACGCAGGAAAAAATTCTTGATGTAGAGTTTAAACTTTGGCGTTTGTATAAGATTGAAAATTATTAATAAAAGGAAATGTATATCATATTTCCAATCTTTTATGTGGAAAGATGATAGTCTATGGATAAAAAAATCAAATTGTAAACTTACAGACGTCCATATTCTCTCATAACTAGCGGCTATACGATAGGTGAAATAAAGGTACCTTTGTCCGTCCTTACAGGATGCCGAGTATCTTCCCTGAGGATGGGCTTTGTAGTTTTAATTTTATCTCGGTGAACTATCATTCTTATCGATATGCAACCGTGTAACTGTAATTCATTTTCATATATCTCCTCTTTCTTTTGATTTACATTAATAAAATAATTGAAGGATCGTTGTCGCTGTTTTTTTTAGTAAATATAAAGGTAATTTACCTATATTTAAAAAAAAAACCACACACAAATTGATACTTTAAATCATCCTGCACCGCTCCGTTGTTTCCAAAGAACTGTTGTTGCTCATGTATGCACATCATCTTAAATGCTGCTGATGAGCATTTATTTAGGAAGTTACGAACATTTGATCATTCTGACTTATATTATTACTTAAATATGTGTTACTGAAAAATGTGTGTGATGATTAACTGAATACAAGAAGTGAAATGAAGAAATTTCATCTATATCAAATGATACGTTTAATGCTTTGCCTAACAAAATATTAAATCCTCCATTAAGTGAATGATCTCTTACCTATCATAGTTTGATTTTTAGGAATGCTGAAAATGCGCTGAACCTAATAAATGAGTAAATATTATTAAGGAAACTTTATAAGTTAAAATATTTTGACTCGAAATGTTGATGTTGAAGTAAGGGTTATAATTAAAATAATATTTATATATATTCTAAGATCAGAAGAAGTACTTTCACTGCACTAGCTGTGAAGGTTTTATTGATATATCAAAATTACATTGAACCAATCTGAATGAAAATATTTCCTAATTACTCGTAGTTCTGGTTCTAAGGAGTTGTACTTAATTCAGAGGCGAAAAATGAAAGGGGCATTTGACACTCAGGTAAAAGAAAGTTTTTAAACAGAAAATATTGTAGAAGACGAAATTCATCACAACTGGAAGATAATTTAACTTTGAGGGTTTGATATCAGAATTCATATTGAATGAATAGATTATTTTCGTATAAATTTGTGGGCTAAGTAAAAAGGTGAAAAAAACAAACCTCTTGTTCACTTCAATATCTTAATATCATTGATAACCTGTGCTACTAGAATGCCGTGCTAATCTGCATCGTGATTCTTGCAGCTATGATTCTTGCGTGTCATTGATTTTATGACTACACCATTAAGAAGACATTTTATGACTTGGCCAGGTTGCTGAGAGATTTGCTACTGCATAATTAGTATTATTTCGATTTATGCTTCCGTAATAAGATGAATATTTAGTTTGCTTAACGTGTAGCTCACGGAAGAAAGCGAAAGATTTTCTGAAGAATAGCATAAGACTTAAAATGAAAAGATGACTTTCATTAACTTTTATATATAGGCGTTAACCGGAAAATTATTGTTGAAAAACATCATCATTATCAACTGAGAAGTAATAATTACCGTTGTCGTTAATAATCACTAAAGAAAGTCAATTGTTCTTTTAATGTTAATGAAAAAGGGTATTCCAAATCATTGTTACGTTGTTGTTATTGTTTTCTGGAATTGTTGATGTTGTTGTTGTTGTTGTTGGGGATTAGGAAAGGCTTGTGGCAGAGACCAAAAAGGTCTGAAAAGTGTGTTTCGGGTTGAGTTACAGATACAGGACAATTAGTAAAGGGATATTGATGCTTTATTTATTAGAACGAAAATGTAGAAAGATAGTTAATGTATATATTAAACAGTACAGAAAAATTATTCCTTAAAACAATAGCGTATTTATTTAAATTTTCATTGGTGAAACAAAGATGTATTTGACAATAAATTTTAACACGTTTCAATTTACATTAAGTTAGGACTATATTATTGGCTACTTATGTGTGAGAGTAAAATATTACACGCATCTCGAGTAAGCTAGAGGTCAGATCATGCAATGCAATAAATTAGCATTAAAGAATTTATAGGCGTTCACTTTACCTGAATGGTTTCTTATTACTCTCTTTCTTCCAAAAGAATTTCAAATTTGATAACTGGTATTTCAGTGTTAATTGTGACTCAGATTTTAGAAAAAGTGTTCTGTATTTTCTAATATTCACCAATTTAGTTACCCAAGTATTTTATCCCCTTGACGGTGAAGTCATTTGACAAAATTATACCCATTAAACTGTGACACTTCATAGCCATCGAAATCCCAAAACATTTAGACACGTAACATAGTAATTACTGTAAATTAATTTAATTATAAAATTGGAGGAGTACGGGAGAGATTGTGTCTTTAAAAAGACCAGTAAAGAAAACAAGTTATGATATAATGGGTGGTGTGAAGACACCAATAATATTTGTAATAATTCCTCAACATATAATTCGAGCATTGTTTTTTTTTTATCAAACGCCTTCTTGATTCAGTTTAATCACTGACAATCTTTTTTTAAATTTATCTACTCATCTGAAACTATCAATGGAGGTTTCTATGGGATATGAATATCAATACTATGGAGAGCCTCTGGATATCAAATCTATTGACATTACTCAATCTTCACCTCCAACTTCGTTGTTAGCTTCTCGATTTAAACAATTTTATGAATTACTTTCCTCCAAATAACTCCTGGAACGACGATCAGTGAATATACATCAGCAGTTTCTTTCATGATATGGTGATAGGTATGGAATAAATGGCTAAATATTAAATAGATGTTTTCTTTTAGCCAGTCCACGGACACCCTTGGGTGTAATCAAGTGTAGGAATTGTAGGGGTATGATGTTACTTAGTACAAAAGGATAGGTACTTGCTTGCATCTAAAAACTTCTTAGTTGGTCCATTGATGGAAAAGAACAGGTGAAAGCCTTTATGGCACCAACTTTCATTAATGATTATATCACCTTTGTCTCAAGAGTATCTCTATTACAGATCTAATTCTAGTCTGACCTATCTTCCTTTTTCTCTGTGTTTTTGTTAACAGTATTAGTTAAAATATAAAGTTTGGGTTCTTATGGAAATTTACAATTGTTTGTTCTTTTATGGCAGAATCTGATCCCTTGCAACAAGAAGGTTAATTCACGGATAAGAAAATTTTTAAAATATTCCAATAGAGTTTAGATTCCAGTTTAAACGTTCCTCTTCCACTCAGGCAAGAATTATTACAAGATTGTTATGGTCAAACAGATAACGAGTAAAATTGAGGACAAAACAGAACGTATGTGAGGAGTGCAATGGCTCGTTTATGTTGATTACCTTCTGAGGAAAAAGAATTTGTAAAAAAATGGATAACTTAATTAAGTTTTTTAAAGGATCATTTGCATAACGTTATTTAAATTAAAATTTTGTCGTTTTTCTGAACGTGTTTTTATTTTATTGATTTTATTACCGTCAATCTTTAAGGTAGTATATGAAAAACTTTCTGTCTCTTTGCTAATATAATTTCAGAACAGTTAAAAATATTAAGCCATTCACATCTGTCGAGGCATTCATGAGTCATTAAGAATAGCAGCCTTTCTTTTCTTGCGAGGTCGATCAAAGCAAACAAACGGCAGCAATATTTCTCCTCAGCAATTGTTACCAATTCAGAGTCTAATCCATCTTCATTGCTCTGTCGTCGGGACAGATGTTAGCTTTCCTCACTCGCTGCAGGTATTTATAAATTTGTTAATGTTTTTTTTTTCTTTTTGTATAAATTTTCCTCTAACAAGAGGGTTATGTTTTTTTCATTCTTTCTTTTTTCCTGCTTCTACTGTCTAAGAGTGCAAAATGTAATATATGCAATTATGAAATCTTAGCCACCACAGAACCTTGCAAATAGCAGTAATTGTTAGAAGGAAGGGAACCTTATTTAATGATAGATGAGAACTCTTGGTTGATTTTTTTGATTTCCGTTCGTGCTTGTTAAATTTTGCACTGTTATTACCCATCATTGCTTGTTACAGCCAAGGTATTCTCTAGGTAGACCTTGGTTACAGCTAAGAATTTAACTCAGTGTTACAATATGAATTTTCTTATATCAGCTAGAGAGCTCTGGTGTTCTTATATTCGATATGAATAAACAGCCTATCTATTAATAAACAGCCTAACTGCAATGGTCTTCTCGCAGAAGCTTTCAAATTCTGCCATCCAATAATTTTCATTTTACTTGCTTCCCTATTCAATGAATGCATAATTCACCAATTTCTTCCAGACTTCTTACTCTTAGTTCACTTGATACCATTAATCAAAAACATGCTAAGGATGCAGCTGACCCTGGCAATTACCGGCCGACTGCACTCACAAAGACATGTCGAAGATACTCGAGTCGGTTCTTCTAGTCAGACTTCTCCCCTTTCTACATACCATTGACAACCAGTTTGCATTTAAAACATAATATCGTAAATCTTCGGTTTTTCCTGATGGGGTTTGGCAAGGGGGCATTCTCTCTCAATACCTGATTAATATGTCCACAGATGCCTTGAATATCAAACTGAACACACTCCCAATCGGATGCACTATCAATGAAACAACTACAATATGCCGACAATATGGTTATTTCCCCATCAGTGCAAGGTCTCCAATGACTCATCTTGCCACCAATATGCAGTGGAATTGGATATCCTACATAGTGAAACAAAGACCCAGTGCATGTCATTGCTCCCAAGATTGTTTAAGCATGCTGCAGAACCACAAATTTTTTCAGAAATCATTGGCTGGAATTCTTGCACGAATTTCCGTATTTGGGTCACATTATCATGGACGACCTAAATGATGCAGCAGACATAGGACATAGGAGTCGAAAACTATGTGTAACTGACAATATGATTGCAAGGAGGTTTGCCTTCAGTCACCAAGACTTGAAGCTGCTGCTCCTCTGCTCATATTGCTACAGTATCTATGGGTGCTCCCTGTGGACGGACTACACCGGAGAGACCATGACACGTAGCACTGTTGTTCACAATGACATTTTGAGATGCCTCACAAACACTACTCGCTACCACTGCGCTGCACAGATGTTCATAGAAAACCACCTGGACAATTTAAAGAGCATTTTAAGGCAAACTAACAATGTCCAGTCTGACCATTTGACTGGAAAACAGCATCAATTCTCTCATACAAAGCATCCTAAGTGGTGAAGCAAGAAGTAGAATTAAATTGTGAGGAAGGTGGGAAAATGAGGTGTTTGTTCCCTAAATGACTTAATATCTGTTTTTGGAAAGTGTCCTCTGCATAATCTGTCATTATTATTTCATTGCTACAATTATTATTATTACTGGCATTTTCCTTTTTTCATTATTACTGTGATTATAATCAGCATATTTTGTTACATTCTCAATTTTATTACGGTTATTAACATTATTCTGATTACCATCTTTTAAACTACCTCAGCAAGTGTAGATATTGCTGATTAATCATTTTTTTTACCATGTTATATCATGTATCTAGACTGTGTATATTACTGTCTGTTCTTTATATATTCCATTTACATGACCTTGAGCTGGTAATATAAACTGTTATACAAAATGCAGTATAATTTGGATCTTAAGCCTAATCAACAAAAGATACCAAATTACTCAATCTGTATTCCTCTTGCCCAGGTGTGTCTGCTCCTCTCTCTCTCTCTCTCTCTCTCTCTCTCTCTCTCTCTCTCTCTCTCTCTCCTCCTATCTTTCTCTCTCTTATCTCTCTCTTCATTCCCTCCTTTGCTTCTCCATGAACATTTCATACTTAAACCTAGAAGGACATTGCTGGGATAGAGTTTTGGGACTGAAGTTCTTGTGGGAGTCCTACGGTAAATATAGTCTGTTGCACAGCATGGAGTCCTTAGCGATAAATTCTGATTAGGGCAATGGCTCAGCTGCTGATTAGAACTGGGTCGGATGCGGAC
The DNA here is from genome assembly GCF_015104395.2 of Macrobrachium nipponense. NCBI lineage: Eukaryota > Metazoa > Arthropoda > Malacostraca > Decapoda > Palaemonidae > Macrobrachium > Macrobrachium nipponense. The sequence goes on along the minus strand of NC_061095.1, from coordinate 39,262,635 downwards.
GACCAGACCGTCATAAGGGAAGTACGCCTCTCCATGCAGGATTCTGGTTGGTTGGAGGAGATGGTTGCATGACGTCACTACTTGACGAATGGTCATTAGCTAGTTCCTTTTGCATGATGTTATGCCTGGTGTAGTCTGGTGTGTCGTGATCTGGAGTTTCTTGTTCGTTGGTCGTATCTTGTGTGGTATTATTTAGTAATACCATGTCATCTTGGTTTACACTTCTCCGTACAGTAGTAGGGAGTAGGAAGGCTTCTTGAATGGTATTCAAAGAGGACTTCTTGTCAAGGATGAGGATGGCTTCCAGCAAGCGTAGTCTTCTTGGGTTTGAGGCATTGCCAATGATGGTGGTTTTGTTGATAATGCTGTCACAAGATGGAGTGTAATTGTGACAGATTAGGGCATGGTTCTTGATAGCACCCTCTTGTATATGACGTGGAATCCTCACTGCAGGTCGCAGGGTAGTCATGCCACTATATGTTCTGGGACATTCATGGATAGGGTATTGATATTGGTATACTACGCTGGAACGCTTCAGGGGGTCTCCTGCCGGGGTTGATGGGTTGTTCCATATTATCAAGGCCCGAGTTCTTTTCTTCTCATTATATATACAACACTCTATGCTTTTCCTTTCCTCTGTGAGAGTGACATTTTCCATCACGTCCTTAATAATGTTCTCCTCCCAATACTTCGATTGCATAAAGGCCTTATAGTATAAGGTGATGCTGTCTTTCTCTTCTTCAGGTATGTCTTCGTTTTTTATACCATTTCTGAAGAGCTTTCTTGATCCCATGGCTAATGAGTTTATTAGAGTACCCATTGTTTATGAGTAATTGAGAAGCTCTGTCTAATTCATGATGTGTGTCTTGCCGAGCCTGGTGTGGGTGCCTTTTCCTATTGGCTGTGAGTGGGATGAGTCATCTGGGAGAGTCTAGCTGACTGAGGTAGTCGCTGATTGGTTGGCTCTAGGTTCTTGGGGTTTTAGCTATAGGGCATGTTATCTCAAGGGCATTCCTTGCTGTCCTCATGATGATGGAAGGTCGATTAAGGATCACCTGGTTTGTGTTTAGTGATGGTATCTGTTGGAGGATGACAAGGGCCTCCTTTTATTGGAGGTGGTGATAGTCTTTATTGTATTCTAGGATGTGCAATCCTTTAAACTTACTGGTGTTTTTGGGGCACTGCTGTGCAGCCTCATGTTTTGTTGGTATACTGCACCCTTGTATATGCGAATGGTTTTCCTTTTGGAGAGTTGACTAGATTTATCACGTTCCAAACTTTCGTGATTCAATTATACACACACAAACACACACACACATCAACACACACACACACACACACACACACACACACACACACACACACACACACATATATATATATATATATATATATATATATATATATATATATATATATATATATATATATATATATATATATATATAATTTTTATGATATATTCAAAGTTATGTATTATGAATTAAAGCAATGTTCTAATGGTTCCAGATTTGGGATCTAAATAAAGTTCCAAGGAGTAAATGTGTTTCTAGAAACAAATTTCAATAGTTAAATAGCATGATTAATGTTGCAAAATGCAGTCATTATAAAGATAGATTTCATCAAAGAATTCATTATTCTCAGCGTTAGAGGCTAAAGTAATTCAAACCCAAAACAGACCAATCGCTTTTAAATACAAGCAACTACATAAATGCAATCATGTAATGTATGAAATATAATTTCATTTGTTATATCGTGCTAACAATTAACAACTATTCACTTTCCTGTGCTGAAATATGTTAACAAAGCACCCATTTAACACTAGAGCCCATAACTGCAATGGCTGTTATTATGGAGTAACATTTTTCAGACCTCGATTGTTCAGAGAGTAATAATGTCACAGTAATAATGTCTCAAGACGTTCTTCGACGAAGGGGAAGGAAATCGATAGAGCTCCGGAGGGACACTTTTCATTCGAGGGGCTGGAAAGATGGAAGAAGCTAAGGGGCGAAAACCACGAGGATAATCACAACCTTGGTTGCAAGAGACGAGGTGATTGGTTTGTAGGTTGATTCATTGATTAAAGCAGTGAACTCTAATTCTTCGGCTGAGGCCGAGAATGGGTCGCTTAAGTATTTAAGCTGGTCACTAAACTATACTCACTTATCATTATTAATCGTATTGTCAAAAAAGGTATTAATATATGAAAGCGTCGAGATGATAAGTCCCAACCATAGGGACTAAGACTGCGCCGTTCATACTACAGCCTAATATAAGAGTCTTTGATGAGAGTGTCTATCCCCAATCTGCATGACAGCAAGTGTAAATGTACGTAGAACTTCTTAACCGTTGAATCTAAATGCTACATAAATAAGGTAAAAACTAAAACTAAAATGAGAATTAACTGAAATACCTAAAAAAAATGGGAAGTTGGAATTAGTAGATGGGGTACTCTTCATCCCCATTACTTTATGGAATGGTTTATCTAAGCATATATATTTGATATAATTTTCCCATCATAAAGTTTAGCGTAAGTAGCCCACAAATTTAGTGAAATATTAATTTGTTTAGACAGATGTTCATCTTCAGTATATATACGAGTGTAATAAAGAATGTAAGTACACAAAACGATAAGAAAAAGAAACTGCCCGTTATTGTTTTCAGATATTTTTCACCAAGGCAAAAGTTCCTAGTACACGAATAACATGATTATTAAAGATTAATATAATTATCTTAGTCACTAAAAGATATAATTAAGACAAAACATAATGACGAGGCAAAATACAGTAAAGAAGGCTTTCGCGACCGTATTAACAAACTGTCATGCAGACTATCAGACAGATGAAGCATCTTAACCATTCATGTTCCTTACGTGTATTTTTTTTCTTAATTTTAAAAAATCATGGACTGGTTCCATTCTAATAATGATAATAACAATAACAGCTCGCGTAGAAATGAAAATACATTAAGCAGGAAACTGATATGTTGTAGGAATAAAAGGACAACCGAGTGAACATACACAGCTAAGATGACACAAGACACCAAGAAAGGTAAGAGGGATAAGAGGAGAGCAATTGCACTTTTGTCTCCGTACAGGATGATTTCTGATATATATTTTTTCAATTGCCCTTAATGTTTTCTTTGGCTTTAGGAAAGTATTTGATGAATTCATTTTGCAAAGAAAAAGAGGAAAACTTCTACTTTAGGAAGATATTTTCACCAATTTTTTCAAGTAGTAAGTTACTTAATATCTTTATTCTAAGGTAATTGTAGTTTTTTTATTGAATAAAATCTATCGTCGTTCCATAAGAATTACTAGGTGATTTTTCCAAGGCTTCCTATAGTTTTTATTTCACTAAAACTATTATTGAAGATAGCAATATTCTAAAGAATTTAGATTAATTAGTCTAATTCGGGATTTTGTACTCCTAAGGACTATTCTATGCAAATATCATAATATAGATATACACGCAAGTACAAACATATACGCACACAGAGACATATATATATATATATATATATATATATATATATATATATATATATATATATATATATATATATATATATATATATATAAATGAGTCACATCACATTACGTGATTCATATACATACATCGAGTTTTCAAATGTCCTTTAATATCTAATTCGCCCTACCTCGGTTAAGCATATATGAAAATATATTAATTCCGAGGTAGAGCGAATTAGATATTAAAGGACATTTGTAGCTCGGTGTACATATATATATATATATATCTATATAATATATATATATATATATATATATCTATATATATATATATATATATATTGTTACGAAGTGCCAAGTATCTGGTTACCTTGCATCAAATATTACCTCACCAAAAGCCAAACACCTGAACCCTCATAACACGTTTAAACGACTGAATACACTAAAGGCAACAGTGATCCCTTAACACTTACCAGTATTGCAGAAAATCAGACTAAGTTCATCAAAACAGGTGTGAGGTAATCTTGTAAGTAATTAAATTAATCAAAGGGCATCACTCCTTCAACAACTTTAAAACTCTAAGTATTTCCCTGATTTCAGAAGTCTAAGTACTTCCCTGGTTCTAAGTCACTTCAATTAAATTGAAGGAAAGCAAATCAATTACCACTCTATGTTTCTACCTATCATAAATATAGTCATAATTATATATACTTATACTGGTGTAAGATAAAGAAAACACTTATAAAAATTTTAAATACAAAAAATTTATTATTAAATTCCCCAAAAAAAATTTATAAGTGAAATTCACAATATCAGGGAAAATTACTGTTACTTGAAAACAAAGTAAAGTTTAATTAATTCTTGAATCAAATTAAGTAAAATTAAATCAAAATTAATTCATCATAAAATTCAAGAAAATTAATTCAATCAAAATTCAAAAGTGTTAGGCAATAATTGAAAATTTGAAATTAATTCATAAGTGCTGAACAACAATAAAATTTGAAAAGAATTCTAAGTAAATGCAAATCAATTCACAAGTGTTAAATCTAATTAAATGTGCAATGATAAAGCAATGAAAATAACTAAGTCAATTAAATTGTGAATGCAAATAAAATGATATAAAACAAAAAGACACACTTCAATAAGAAAATGAATAAGTGCACAAACAATGGAACAGACACAAACACAAAAAATATCAGCAATGTGTAAAAGTGTGAATCTTTTTCATAACACTGTAACCAACAGTTTTTACCAAACTTTCGTAACAGACAACAGTTCTTATCAATTATTAGTTAAACACAATTCCTATCCGTTATTAGTTAAACACACTCCCTATCCATTATTAGTTATTCACTGTTCCTAACAATTATTAGTTGCAACTAATAAAAATATACAACACTTTACCTTTTTTTGGTATACCAACTTCTTTCTTTCTCTTGTATATTACACTTTCACAAAAAACCCAGGCGCCGTTACGAAAATGTTTGTTCAGATTCCACAAAAGAAATTAAATAAACTAAATAAATTCTAAGAAATATCAAATATACAATTCTCACAAGTTATGAGTGACCAAATTTACGTTACGTTAAAATAATCTCGATGTCGAGTGAGAGAGAGAGAGAGCGAGAGAGAGAGAGAGAGAGAGAGGGAGATCTAACTGCCTCGAGGTCTTAAGATCGAATGAATATCTCTTCCTTTATGGAAATGACAGAGCAGATGTCTCAAAACGTTCTAGTCACGAAAGCTTCTCGAAAGTTCTGAAATCTGACGCAATCTTACACATAATGTGCAACATCCACGTGGGACTTGGCAAATACATACACGTACAAGACAAGACTGCTCAACAGATACGTACCCGATTGAAACGGAGGCTAAACGATAATTAAGATTGACATATTTTGATGACCACGTAAAAAGAGTCGAGCTCATTATCAAACGCGCTGACAGAGCAGGGAAGCAAACGGATCTCGCAGACTAATCTTAAAGTGCTGAAACATAAAAGTTAAACATTTGCAGCTTTGAAAAGACCAGGATCTCTCTCTTTTTACGTTATATATATTCTTTTACAAGACGTTAATGCGAAATCTGAACACACCCCCCCTTCTAAAACATCCTATTCTAAGCTATCTAGGAATCTGAAAAAATGTTACACAATCTACAAGACATTTCAAAGAGGGGAAACATGCATTTGAAAGTAGCAATATATAATATACCTCCCCCAGAAGATTTTTTTATCACGGTGTTGAATCCAACGATTCGCAACGAGATAAATAATCAGCAACTACATTGTTTTTTGCCACTAATGTGCTGCACTCTTAAGTTATACTGTTGCAGGCACAAAGACCACCTGGTCAGTCTTTGATTATGGTTTTTCATTTTCTGGATAAATGACAGTGGATGGTGATCAGAAAACACTACAAATTTCTTCATTCCTAGGTCTATTCACATACACTTCAAATTTTTTCAATGCGGTGATTAAGGCTAAAGTTTCCTTCTCGATTGTCGAGTATACTTCTGATGTTTTTCAATTTTGTAGACATGAAGCATACAGGATGGTAGATATTATTTTCATCTTCTTGAAGTAGAGCAGCTCCAACACCACAGTCTGACGCATCAACTTGTATCACAAATTTCTTGTCGAAGTCTGGAGCTTGAAGTACTGGTCTTGAGTTAAAATGGCTTTTACCTCTCAAAGGATTCTTGACACTCTGGAGTCCAAATAAACTTAGCTTTGGGACTAGTCAAGTCTGTCAAGGGAGCTACTACGGCTGAGAAATTTGGGCAAAAACGACGATAGAAACCAGCCATCCCCAAAAATCTCTGTAGCTGTTTCCTGGTAGTAGGTGGGGTAGCCTTACGGATACCTTCTACATTAGCATTTACTGGAGCAGAAGGCCTTTCCCAACTTCAAACCCAAGATACTGTACAGTTGCCTTTCCAAACTCACTCTTCTCTAAGTTGATTGTTAATCCTGCTTCTTGTAGTTTCTTGAAAACTTTCTTCAGAATCTTCAGATGTTCTTCCCACGTTGTAGAGTAAATCACGATGTCCATCTAGGTATACACCTACTCCTTCTATTGATCCTAACAGTTGATCCATCACTCGTTGAAATGTTGCGGGTGCATTCATCAGACAAACGGCAGAACAGTATACTGATATAGTCCAAAAGGAGTAATAAAAGCTGACAGCAGCTTCGCATTCTCATCTAAAGGAATTTGATAATATCCTTTCAACAAGTCTATCTTGGAAAAAAACTTGGCTTGCCCAATATTATCAAGTAACTGATCTATAAGAGGCAAAGGATAATTATCAGCCACACTGATAGAATTCAGCTTCCTATAATCAGTACACATCCTAAATGAACCATCTGGTTTCTTCACTAACACACATGGAGAACTAAAGTGACTTGAACTGGGTTTCTGCTAATCCATGTTGCAGCAAATACTCAACTTCCTTCTTCAAAACATCTCGATGATACGGTGATAAGCGATAGGCTCTTTGCTTGAAAGGTTTTCCATCTTCTTGAATCTTGATTTCATGCTTGGTCAGATCAGTACGTCTAGGCACATCTGAAAAAATTTCTGGAAAACTTCTAATTACGTCACTTAAGTCTTCACCTTGTTCAACACTCAGATGTTTCAGTTTATCCTCCAAATTTTCCAAAATTGAAGAATTATTCATCTTGCTTGCAGCTCCCAATTCGTAGCCATCATCATCTTCTGTAGATAAAGTTGTCTGGGTTACTGACACAGTTTCAGTTTTAGTTTCTGAGAAATAAGGTTTCAAGAGGTTCACATGTATCTTCCTTTGTCTTCTTCTTCTTTCTGGTGTATCAATCACATAAGTTCTATCACTTAACTTCTGAATTATCTTTGTAAGGACCTTGAAATTTATTAGTGAGGGAAATCTCTTGACAGGTAAGAATACAAACACTTGTTGACCAACACTAAAACTTCTTAGCTTAGCCTTAGCATCAAATCTCCTTTTCATTTTCTTTTGACTCATTTTCAAGTTTTCTAAAGAGAATTTTCTAATTTCTTTCAACCTCTTCCTTAAGTTCTTCACTTACTCTGCTTGGCTTTCCTCTTGATTTTCTTCCCAATTTTCTGCAAGAATCTTCAACGGTCCTCTCACTTCACTTCCAAAAATCATCTCATTAGGTGAACATCCCATACTTTCTTGGTAAGCACTCCTAACTTCAAACAACATTAATGGTAAACCAACATCCCATTCTCTTCCTGACTCAGAACAATACTTTGTCAGCATACTTTTCAATGTCTGGTGGAACCTTTCCAAGGCACCTTGAGTTTCTGGATGATAGGCAGTGGATAACTGTTGTTTCACTCCTAACAAATTCATCACATCCTGGAACAACTTGGAAGTAAAGTTCGTTCCTCTATCACTTTGTACAATTTCTGGTATACCAAACTTTGAGAAAAACTCCACAAGTTTTTCAGCAACTACCTTGGCAGATATGTTTCTAACAGGGATCGCTTCTGGATACCTTGTCACAGGACACATTAATGTCAACAAATACTCATTTCCTTTCTTTGTCTTCGGCAATGGTCCAACCATATCTATAATCACTTTGCTAAAGGGTTCTCCTCTAACTTCTATAGGTTGTAGGGGGGCTTTCTCGATGGTTTCATTCGGTTTTCCAGCTATCTGGCAGGTATGACACTCACGACAGAACCTGCTAACATCTCTGTGAAGTCCAGGCCAGAAAAAATATTTCATGATCTTCTCCACAGTCTTCCTGATTCCCATATGTCCAGACTCATGAGCTACTGCAATCACTTGCTTTCTCAATGGCTATGGAATCAAAATTGATGATATTCGCCCCATTCAGCATCTCCTGGTATATCTGTAGGTCTATACTTCCTCATCAGTAACCTTCCTTCAGATAGTAACAGGTAGGAGTTTGTTGCATCTCTTCTCGATCAACAACTCTGAAGAACAAATCAGTTAAACGATGCATCCCTTCTTCTGCAAGTCCATCAGCTTCTCTCTTGTCACTTGACCAACTTCAAAGGTTGAATTCTCAATATCTGCTAACTCAGCTACTGTAGTTTCACTACTGTCTTCAGCAACACTTTGACTACTCGGAGTCTCTTCAGGAACATCAGGTTCTTCTTCTTCGTCGTCGTCTTCTTCATCTTTTTGGGAAATCTCTTCTTGGTCAGCACTATGGGAAACTTCACTTCCCTGGAATAATTCTTCTAAGCACAAAGATCCTTCACTTGATCCTTCTTGGGTGTGTAAATCCTCAGTTTCTTCACTTACAGTCGTAGTCCTCTTCATACTTCTGGTAGTTACACAACTAGGAAACAGGTGGGGGTTATTCTTCTCCAACTCTTCTGTAGGACTAATCCTCAATGGTTTGTCTGTCACTACAGGACAAGGAATAAATGGCACACCACCAACTTCATTCCCCAACCAGAACATGTATACCTTCCACAGCTAGTGAGTCCTTTACAGCAAAATCAACAATCCCTGTCACCAATTCACATGACAGGTGTAAGCGGCATATAGGAGTTACTTCCTCTCCTCCTATACCCTTCAAAATAACTGAATCTCCTGTGAGACTCTTCTCCAACTGAGGGTGAGAACCACGTACTACCACACTATGGTTACTCCCTGTATCACATAATATCTTGACTGGTACCTGCATACTTCCTTCTTGAGTTGACTGCATACCCTCATAGATATATGGCTTAAAAGCCTCCACACTGCTTAGCCACTCACTGCTTGAGGTAACATTTCCACTGGTTGCTAAACATTCAGCTTGTTTAGTTTCATTCTTCTCTGGAGTCTGATTCTTTTCCCACACTGCTCTTCGTAGTTTGTTTCACAACTTGACTAACTGGTTTCGACTGCTGTTGATTCCGGTAACACTCTTGACTGTAGTGTCCTACTCTTCCACACTTGAAACAGACATTAGGTTTCTGTAACTGTCTTGAAAAACTGGATGAGGATTTCACATTAGTTTGTTGAGCTGTATTACCTTGTGTACTCTTAGTAGTATCACTTGAAGGTTTCCCATTAAATTTGTTCCTGTTATTTGGATAAGACTTAAAACCTGGGCGTTGTTGACTCTGGTACTTGACATTGTAATTACGTTTGCTACTGATTATATTGTAATCTTCACTAAGTGTAGCAGCTTTGTCAAGTTTCTTCACTTCTCTCTCTATTAAATAGGCTCTTATATGTTCAGGAATTCCTTAAGATACTGTTCAAGAACAAGTAACTCTTCTAACTCATCAAAAGTTTTTAACTTTAGCAGCTTCTACCCAACGTTTGAAACACCTTCTCACCTTGTAAGCATAATCTAAGAATGTTCCTTTCTCATCTTTTCTTAAATTTCTGAATCTCTCATTGTAGTACTCTGGGGGTCATCTGGTAAACTTGTAGCACACTGTGTTTAAGTACCTTGTAGTCCTTTACACTGATCAGCTGTTAAGGCTAGATAAGCACTTCTCCCCTTTACCAATCAAGACACTTTGTAGCAAAACTGACCATTTATCCTCTGGCCATCCCATACCTGAAGCCACTTTCTCAAAGTGATCAAAAAACTCATCTGGAGCTTCTTCAGTAAACTTAGGGATTAACTTCTGTACTCTCACAACATCAAATACAGGTCTTGATTACCTTGGTTAGGGTTAGACGGTGTTACAGGTAATGTGGATCTAGCTCTTATTAATTCCATTTCCCTTTCATGTTCTTGCGATTTCTCTTTCCTCTTTTATTCTTTCTCTTTGTCTCTTTGCTTCGATTTGCTTTTCTTCTTCTTCTTTCTCTTCTTTCTTGTTTTTCCCTGTCTATTCTTTCTCTTTCAGCTTGTATTCTCTCTCTTTCAGCAAGCATTTTTAGCTTAATCAAATTCTCTTCTGCTTCAATGCGTCTAAGCTCTAACTCTGCATCACTTTTCTCTTTCTTTTCTGCTTGCTTATTTATGAGATCAGTACGCGCTACATTCAACAACTCTTGAGCCAATTCTAACTCATCTTCATCAGTTATTCTACCAGAGTTTATCAATAATTCCATAGCAATACATCTTATTTGTGCCTTTACCATACTAGTAGACACATAACCACCACATGCTTCTGCTAAAGCACTCCACTGTGCTCTAGACAGAGTGGTTTCAGACAAAACTTGGACGGAAGGAGCTGCTAAAAATTCCTGAACATTGAACTGAGCCATTTTCCTCTAAGTTATCAACTTAGAATTCAATATAATAAATGCAAAACAAAACTATATGGTCACTCTCCTAACAAAATATATTCCTAACACCACCAGTATATTCTAGAGTGATAATGAAATCTGCTTTCCCGGGTCTGGGCACCATTAAACAATGTTACGAAGTGCCAAGTATCTGGTTACCTTGCATCAAATATTACCTCACCAAAAGCCAAACACCTGAACCCTCATAACACGTTTAAACGACTGAATACACTAAAGGCAACAGTGATCCCTTAACACTTACCAGTATTGCAGAAAATCAGACTAAGTTCATCAAAACAGGTGTGAGGTAATCTTGTAAGTAATTAAATTAATCAAAGGGCATCACTCCTTCAACAACTTTAAAACTCTAAGTATTTCCCTGATTTCAGAAGTCTAAGTACTTCCCTGGTTCTAAGTCACTTCAATTAAATTGAAGGAAAGCAAATCAATTACCACTCTATGTTTCTACCTATCATAAATATAGTCATAATTATATATACTTATACTGGTGTAAGATAAAGAAAACACTTATAAAAATTTTAAATACAAAAATTTATTATTAAATTCAAAATTTATAAGTGAAATTCACAATATCAGGGAAAATTACTGTTACTTGAAACAAAGTAAAGTTTAATTAATTCTTGAATCAAATTAAGTAAAATTAAATCAAAATTAATTAATCATAAAATTCAAGAAAATTAATTCAATCAAATTCAAAAGTGTTATGCAAATAATTGAAAATTTGAAAATTTTAATTCATAAGTGCTGAACAACAATAAAATTTGAAAAAGAATTCTAAGTAAAGCAAATCAATTCACAAGTGTAAATCTAATTAAATGTGCAATGAATAAAAGCAATGAAAATACTAAAGTCAATTAATTGTGAATGCAAATGAAAATATAAAACAAAAAGACACACTTCAATAAGAAAATGAATAAGTGCACAAACAATGGAACAGACACAAACACAAAAATATCAGCAATGTGTAAAAGTGTAAATCTTTTTCATAACACTGTAACCAACAGTTTTTACCAAACCTTCGTAACAGACAACAGTTCTTATCAATTATTAGTTAAACACAATTCCTATCCGTTATTAGTTAAACACACTCCCTATCCATTATTAGTTATTCACTGTTCCTAACAATTATTAGTTGCAACTAATAAAAATATACAACACTTTACCTTTTTTGGTATACCAACTTCTTTCTTTCTCTTGTATATTACACTTTCACAAAAAACCCAGGCGCCGTTACGAAATGTTTGTTCAGATTCCACAAAAGAAATTAAATAAACTAAATAAATTCTAAGAAATATCAAATATACAATTCTCACAAGTTATGAGTGGCCAAATTTACGTTACGTTAAAATAATCCTCAGATGTCGAGTGAGAGAGAGAGAGAGAGCGAGAGAGAGAGAGAGAGAGAGGGAGATCTAACTGCCTCGAGGTCTTAAGATCGAATGAATATCTCTTCCTTTATGGAAATGACAGAGCAGATGTCTCAAAACGTTCTAGTCACGAAAGCTTCTCGAAAGTTCTGAAATCTGACGCAATCTTACACACATAATGTGCAACATTCCACGTGGGACCTTGGCAAATACATACACGTACAAGACAAGACTGCTCAACAGATACGTACCCGATTTGAAACGGAGGCTAAACGATAATTAAGATTGACATATTTTGATGACCACGTAAAAAAGAGTCGAGCTCATTATCAAACGCGCTGACAGAGCAGGGAAGCAAATGGATTTCGCAGACTAATCTTAAAGTGCTGACATAAAAGTTAAACATTTGCAGCTTTGAAAAGACCAGGATCTCTCTCTTTACGTTATATATATATTCTTTTACAAGACGTTAATGCGAAATCTGAACACACATTCTAAAACATCCTATTCTAAGCTATCTAGGAATCTGAAAAAATGTTACACAATCTACAAGACATTTCAAAGAGGGGAAACATGCATTTGAAAGTAGCAATATATAATAATATATAATATATATATATATATATATATATATATATATATATATATATATATATATATATATATATTATATATATATATATATATATATATATATATTACACTTATACAAGTCATATCACATTACCGAGATTCTTGTACATACATCAAGCTACAAATGTCCTTTAATATCTGATTCGCTCTACCTCGGATTTAATATATTTTCATATCTGTTAACTGATAGCGAATTTTTTAGTTGATAAGAAATTTGTCTACTCACGGGCACGAACCATCGAACCAAGAAATGCAGGACGCACAGTGAAGCCTTAGGTCACACTGCCACCGCAAGAGGATATAAGTTTATGCCGCCACTCAACTGCAAATCCCTGTTGCTTTCACGTGTTCTTTGTTTTGGAGTCGGCATCAACCCACCTCGACTTCTGTAAAATTTTAATGCTTTTTTCCGCATTTAGCTATTATATGAGTCATATCACATTACATGATTCATACACATATATCGAGCAAAAAATGCCCTTTAATATCGAACACATATGAAAATATATTAATTCAGAGGTAGAGTGAATTAAATATTAAAGGACATTTGTAGCTCCATCCTTGTATATGAATCACGTTAATATGGTATGACTCATATAATGGCTACCTGCTGACAAAAGCCCTACAACGTTACTGAGGTCGAGGTGGGTTGATGCCGACTCCAAAACAACGAAAAACTACGAACACCTGAGAGCGACAGGTATTTGTAGTTGAGAGACGGCATAAACTTATATCCTTTTGCGGTGGCGGTGTGGTGTAAGGCTTCACTGTGCTTCCTAAATTTGTTAGTTCGATTGTTCGCGCTCGTGAGCCAACAAATTTTTTATCGACTAAAAAATTCCCTTCAGTTAACATATATGAAAATATTGATTCCGAGGTGGAGCGGATTATATACTAAAGGAAGTGAAGAAATTCCATCTATATCAAATGATAAGTTTAATGCTTTGTCTGAGAGAATATTAAATCTCGAAATTTGTATCATGAACAAACGTAACGTAAAAAAAATAAATAAATCTCTCTATCAAACAAATACTCCCTTAAGTATTATACTTTAATTTTTAGGAGTATTATAAATGCTCTGCACTTTCTAAATGAGCAAATGTTTCGCAGTGAGCTTCATTAATTAGAAGATTTTGGCTCGAAATGCTGATGCTGAATTAAGAGTTCCAATGAAAAACTATTTATATAATATTTTAAGTTCAACGAAATTTCCATTGATATATTAGAATTACATTGAAGCAATCTAAATGAAAATATTTTCTAATCAATCGTAGTTCTCGTAGTACTTAACTGAGAGGCAAAAACTGGAGGGAGAATTTGACAGTCAGGTAAAAGAGTGCTTTTGAATAGTAAAGAATTTAGAAGACGAAATTCATCATAACTGGAAGACAATGGAACTTTGAGGGTTAGATATTAGAACTCATAATACTGAATGAATAGATTCTCTACTTATCGATTGGCTGGACACGTAAAAAGGTGAAAAACAAACATCTTGTTCACTTCAATATCTAACTGTTATTGATAGCCAGTGCAGCTGGAAAGCCGTCCTAATCTGTACCGTGACTCTTCCAGCTATGATACCTGAAGTCTTTCAACTCTTGCGTGTTGCGTTTCATTGATTTTATGACTAGACCATTAAGGCGACATTTTATGACTTGGCAAGGTTACTGAGAGATGTGTTACTGCATAATTAGTATTACTTCGATTTATGCTTTAGTAATAAAATGAATATTAAGTTTGTTTAACGTATAGCTCGCGGAAGAAAGAAGACTTTCTTGAAGAATAAATTAAGACATTAGAACGTAACTTTGATTAACTGTTATGTATTTGCGTTAACCGGAAAATAATTTTTGAAAAATAATCATCATTATTAGTTGAAGAAGTAGTATAATTATCGTTCTCGTTACTGATCAATGAATAAAGTCAATTGTTCATTTATTGTTAATTAAAATAGGTATTTCACAACTTTGTTACATTTTTGTTGTCTCCCACTATTATGTTCCATTAGCATTAGAGAATTTATAGGAGTTCACTTCATCTGAATGGTTTCTTATTACTCTCTTGTATCCAAAATGAATTTTCAAATTTGATCATTGGCATTTGAATGTTAATTGTCTAATATTCTCAAATAAAAAGTTACCAAAACTATTTTATCTACTTGGCAGTGAAGTCTCTTTATGAAATTATAATCATTAAACTATGACATTTCATATACATTGAAATTCTAAATCATGAAGTCACATAATGTAGTAATTACTGCAAATGAATTTGATTATAAAATGGGAAGAGGTACGAGAGAGACAGTCTATTTAAAAAGCAAGTAATGCACAAAATAGTTATGATATAATTACAGGTTAGAAGACAACATAAATAGCCGCAATAATTCGTAATAAATCATCTACATGTAATTCGAGCATATTTTATCAAACGTCTTGCTATTCTAATTTAAAAACGCCATGTTATTACAGTTAGATCACTGCCAATCTTTTTCAAATTTATCAGGGCATTTGAAACTGTCAATGGTGGTTTTTATAGATTATTAATATCAATAATGTGTAGAGCCTCTGTATATCAAAGCTATAGACGTTACTCAATCATTATCTCCTCAGTTCGGTTTTAGTTTCTAGATTTAAACAATGCTGTGAATTACTTGACTCTAAATGACTCCTGGAACTGCGATCTATGAATATACAGACGTTATCATGATATGGTCATAGGTATGGAATAAATGGCTAAATAATAATTAGACTCCACTGTTCAAATGTTTGTGTTCTTTTAAACAGTCCCTGGACACCCTAGGGAGTAATCAAGGAAGCAAAAGAGTAGGAATTGTAGGGGCATGATGGTGTTTAGTAAACCAGGAAAAGTACTTAGTTGCATCGTACGTTATATAAAGACTTCTTAGTTGGCCCACTGATGAAAAAGAACACATATATTCTTATATAAGGCAGATTATGTTCCATTGGACAAATTGACTGAATATTCCTAAAGAGTTCAGGTCCTAGATTAAACGTTCCTCTTCCACTCAGACATCAGAAATGTACAATGTATTCAAGATTGTTATCATCAAACAGAGAACGATTGAAATTTAAGACAAAACAGCTCGCATGCGCGGAGAGCAATGGGACGTTTATGTTGATTATCTTCTAATGAAAAATAATTTTTTGAAAAGGGATAACTTTATTCAGTTCTTTAAAGGACAATTTGTTTAACTTTAACTCTAAATTTCGTCATTTTCTTTTGTGTTTGTGTTTTTATTGGATTGCTTATATTACTGCTAATCTTTAAGGTAATTTATAAAAAAAACTCTCATTCTCTTTGCTACTGTAATTACAGAACAGTTATTAAATTGAAATCGTATCTTCCAAATAGCACAATATTAAGCCATTCACATCTGCCGAGGCATTCGGGAGTCATTAGGAATTCCAGCCTTTCTCTCCTTGCGAGGTCGATCAAATCAAACAAACGCCAGACATATGGGTTACAATGTTTCTCTTCAGCAATTGTTACCATTTCAGAGTCTAATCCATCTTCATTGCTCTGTCGTCGGGAAAGATGAAAGCTTTGCTCACTCGCTGCAGGTATGTATAAATTTGTTAATATTTTTTCTATTTGTATTCACTTTCCTCTAACAAGGAGGTTATGTTTTGGTTATTATTATTATTTTTTTTGCCTGCTTCTAGTGTCTGAGAGTGCAAAATGTAATATGTGCAATTATGAAAACTTAGCCACCACTGAACCTTATTTTAGGATAGATGAGAACTCTTGGTTGATTTTTATGATTTCCATTCGGGCTTGTTAAATTTTGCACTGTTATTACCCATCATTGCTTGTGTTACAGCCAAGGTATTCTCTAGTTAGACCTTGGTTACAGCTAAGAATTTAACTCAGTGTTACGATATGAATTCTCTTATATCAGCTAGAGAGCTCTGGTGTTCTTATATTCGATATGAAAGTAGAGTGACAGACCATATGTGACTGGTTAAAGTATTTATTCTCTTCGTTTATTCATTTATGTATTCTTAAGTAAAATTTTCTTTCTTCCTTCTTTTGTGTATTTACTGCAGTCTCTTCACAACTGCATAAACGCAATAACAAATTCAAAATATTAATAAATAAAGATGGTAAACAATAAAATCAATAAGAAAATTATTTGGAAAATATATTTTAAAGAGTATTATTATTATTTTTGTTCCATCAGGGTATCCTTGAGTAGAATATTCTTTCTTAGTGTTGAAGCTTCACATCACCGTCATCCAATTATTCTTCTCTTCAAAAGATAAAACCTGCAACAACAATGTGTTAATAAATAATGTGCCTTTATTCTCACAGAACTGAGGCATTATCAGAAAGGGTCAAGAAAGAAAAGTCCCAACCCTTCGCACGTTAAGTATGGCCCGAAATTTCTATCCTTAATACGTTTATTTTGTATATTCATACAGCCTAGTGAGACTGGACCGCTAAAGTTGTTATCCATAGCCCGAAAATAGTTATCATACTACTAATAGATGATTTTTATAAATACGCACTGTGCTTACTGCTATCATTTTTTATTAGTTTCGTATTAAAATTAAATTATTATTATTATTATTATTATTATTATTATTATTATTATTCTGTTTAATATCATGGCAGAATTCAGCGAATTAATCTTATATATTATCTTTTCTATTTTTCTTATTATTCGCTTTTCTGGCTCAGCGATACTTCGCAATAATTGGCCAATATTCATATTGGGGATAATTCTGAAAGTGGTATTTTATTCAGAACAGGCTTTATTAATCAAAGACTGGTATTATCAGAATACTGGTATATGGGAAGGCGTTCCTCTGGTGCAGATCAAGCAGGGGTCGTCGTCGGTGTTGGTATCATTCCATAAGAGAGGTCAATGCCAGGCCGGGGTTGTCTCTGCTATTCAGCTGTTATTAATGTTTGTGTAGCTCTGGCTTATGGCTACGTTTCAACCTTCTCGTAGGTCATCTTCATGGCTGGTCAACAGTAGAAGTGAAGAGATGGTGTCTGCATGCTGATATTTATAGTGGCTCGAATCCTAGAGCTGCGTTCTTATTGGTCAAGCCGGTCTCAGACTTCGCCCCAGACAGGCTCGACCAATGAGAACGCACCTCTAGTATTCGACCCACTATAACAGCATTAATACCAGCTGAATACCATAGACGACCGCGGCCTGACATTGACCTCTCTTATGGAATGATACCAACACCGACGACGACCCCTGCTTGATCTGGACCAGAGGAATGCCTTCCCATATACCAGTATTCTGATAATACCAGTCTTTGATTAATAAAGCCTGTTCTGTATAAATTACCACTTTCAGCATTATTCCCAATGTGAATATTGGCCAATTATTACGAAGTATCTCTGAGCCAGAAAAACGAGTAATAAGAAAAATAGAAAAGATAATATATAAGATTAATTCGCTGAATTCTGCCATTATTTTCAACAGAATCTGTTTAAAAGAGGGTCTACTTCCAAAATAATAATATTATTATTATTATTATTATTATTGTTGTTGTTGTTGTTGTTGTTGTTGTTGTTAAAAAGAATGGCAGAATTAAGCGAGTTGATTTTATTTATTGTTTTTTCTATTTTCCTTACAATTCACTTCTCAGGCTCAGCGATGTTTCTGAGTAACTGGCCAATATTCATATTGGGAATTTTCAAAAAATTATAAATGCTGAAGGTAATCTTTTATTAGAACAGGATATCAGGTCTAGGTCAAGTAGGGGTCGTCGTCAGTGCTGGTATTATTCCGTAGGCGTAGTTCAGTTCGGGGCCGTGGTCGTCTTCGGTTTAAGGGCTGGTATTGATGCTGGTATAACTGGTATATCTGGTATCACGTGACGTTTCGACCTTCTTGCAGGTCATCTTCGGACGAGTCGTTTGAAGAGACTGTAGCAAGAAAATCTGTGGGGCGGTATTTATAGCGGCTCGGACCTAGAGTTGCATTCTCATTGGTCGGGCAGGTCTTGGACGAAGTCGTGGATCTCGCCTCGAAGGTCTCGGGGATTCTCTCGTGCGAGCGCCACAGTAGTGTGACTGGGGATGAACGACAGGAATTCCGTCCGTAGCAGGAATCCTATCATCCCGTTGGGGCTCCTGATTATCTGGTGCTTTCGGGGGGTCGTTCGCTGCTCTCCGGGCGGCGGTGGGAAGGAGAAACGTTTCTTGGGTGATGTTAAGATTGGGTTTCTCCTTGCCTATATGGAGGGCTTCTAAGAGGCGCAGACGTCGGGGATCCGTTGTCTGGTCTAATAATTCGATATTAGGAATAATATAATTTCTCTTTATCCGTTTGTTATGAGCAGTCCTGGCGTGGTTGAAGTTGGCTCCTTCTTGATCGTGGCAGGGGATTCGCTTGGAGAAACGCATGGAGGTCATACCGACGTATTTGCCGAGGCATCCTCGGACGGGGCATGTGTAACGGTAGACCACACTCGTCTTCTTCAAGGGATCCTGCAGGGGGGCCGAAAGGTTGTTTCTCATCACCAGGCTGCTCGTCTTCTTCGTTTTATAATATACAATTAACTTGATATTTTTGTCTGGGTCGGCGGGGCTGACGTTTTAGTCGATGATCTTTTTGAGGGCTAGTTCGTCCTCCTTGTACCTCCAGTGGAAGTGCCCCTTGTAAAAAAGCTTGATGGGCTCTGTAACATCGGGGCGGGGTTTCTGGTGGTACCAGGCTTCCATATTTTTCCTTATAGATTCATCAACAGCACGATTGGTGTGTCCTTTGTCGATGAGGACCTGGGCGACTCGCTTATACCTCTCAGGGCACTCGCTCTCACCGTTCATGCACATTCCTAGGTTCGTCGGCTTCGTGTACACCTTCGTGCTGAATTCGGAATCTCGCTGTTCTACAAGAACGTCAAGGAAGGGGAGGCGGCGGTCTTGGCAATGTTCAATCGTGAACGTGAGGCAGCTGTGGTCGTGGAATGCACCTCGCAGCTGCTCTATCTCATCCTGGGAGTCTGCGCCAACGAAGGTATCATCAATGTAGCGCACGTACATCCTCGGTTTCTTGGAATACCGCCCCACAGATTTTCTTGCTACAGTCTCTTCAAACGACTCGTCCGAAGATGACCTGCGAGAAGGTCGAAACGTCACGTGATACCAGCTATACCAGTTATACCAGCATCAATACCAGCCCTTAAACCGAAGACGACCACGGCCCCGAACTAAACTACGCCTACGGAATAATACCGGGACTGACGACGACCCCTGCTTGACCTTGACCTGATATCCTGTTCTAATAAAAGATTACCTTTAGCATTTATAATTTTTTGAAAATTCCCAATATGAATATTGGCCAGTTACTCAGAAGCATTGCTGAGGCCTGAAGAAGTCGAATTGTAAGGAAAATAGAAAAAAAAAACAATAATATAAAAATCAACTCGCTTAATTCTGCCATTCTTTTTAACAGTATTTGCCAAAAAGATGGTCTTCTACCAAAATATTATTATTATTATTATTATTATTATTATTATTATTATTATTATTATTATTATTATTATTATTATTATTATTATTATTATTATTATTATTATTATGTTAAAAATGACTGCTGCTTCAGCACTATTAATCTTGTAAAGAGTCTTCTCTATCTTTCTGATGACGGCTTTCTCGTTGTTGCTTAGACTGGCGAGCAACGCAACAAAGGGCAGGCATGGTAAAATTCCGCCCAAATGATCAGAGTCTATATCTCCCATCTTCGTGAGTAATCATTGATACATTAGATATAATCTCTTGGAATATTTTTGGCCTCAAGCAGGACATTCCTCTCCTGAACATGTTCTGCAAAAACATCAAAGGCATCAGTGCATTGCAAGAAACGCTCCTCTGGCCACATCAACTTGTCATTTGCAATTCAATACATGACGACTTCAGAGTTTTTTCGACTTCCTCAATGCAAGTTACAGATGAAATCGTAGCCGGTTACCCAAAAGGGGGCCTTTCTTTCCTGTGGCAATCATTAGACAACATAGTAAATGTGATGACCTACATGAGTAACAGGTTACTTGCACTCCAAGTTACAGTACGGAATTCTAAGATCCTAGTAATTAATGTTTATATGCCCTTGGAAAATAACAATAATTTTGATCAATACTGCATAATCCTAGGTGAGTTACAAAGTACTATTTACGATTCTCCTGCTTATCATATCTTTGCAATCGGGAACCTTAATTCTCACCCCACACAATAATTTTATAATGAAATTACTTGTTTCTGTCAAAATCATGCTCTCCAGACTAGTGATGTAATGCTCCTCCCTCCTTCCTCATATCCCTATGTACACACTAGAACGGACAAAACTGCAACCGCCTGGCTGGACTGGACTACTGCATCACATCTCCACAACTTCATGATTCCATTATGACATGCAACATTGGCTACGATCTTGCAACGGGTTGCGATCACATCCCTTTACGGATGTCATTCAGTACCCCATCCCTCCCTTCTGTGAACCCCCTAACTGATAGCCCACCAGGTGTAAACTGGGATTTTAAAAAGCAATAGAAAGACAGATACTTTAGGGCGACCAAGGAAACCATGTTGTGGTTAATAGTTCAACCGTCAGGCGCCTTACTCTGTACTAACATAAAATGTAAAGAATGACCACCAGATCTGAATGAATTTTATTTGAATGTAATTTCCGCTATGCATGCACGATTAAGAAACCCAATGGGATGTAGATAACCTCCTCACTGATTACATTCAATTTCATTTCGCACCCTGCTGTGATGGACTTCCAACAGAAGCTTTCAAATTCTGCCATCTGATAATTTACATTTTGCTAGCGTCCCTATTCACTGCGTACATAATTCACCAATTTCCTTCAGGCTCCCTACTCTTAGTTCACTTGTATCTTTAATAAAAAAGAAATACCTGCAATTACAGGCCAATTGCAATCACGCAGATCGCATTGAAAATAGTTGAGTCAGTTCTTCTAGTGAGACTTTTCCCCTTTCTACATACCACTGAAAACTAGTTTGGATTTAAAGCAAACCACTCAACCGACACCTGCATCTACTTACTGAAAAAATTGCTGAACTATTACATATCATCAGACTCTCCTGTTTTCCTATGTTTTGTGGATGTGAGTAGGCTACCTGAAGCTCTTCCTGAAACCTCTATATTTAATTGACATCTTATATTGCTGGTTCTCCACAGAGCAATCCTATGTCAAATGGGGTAATGTATTAGTGTACACCTTCGGCTCCCTAAACGGGCTTCAGCAAGGGGGCATTCTCTCTCCATACCTGTTTAATACGTCCACAGGTGACTTGAATATCAAACTGAACACACTCCCAATCAGATGCACTGTCAATGAAACAACTATAAACAATGCTGACGATATGGTTATGATTTCCCCATCAGTGCAAAGTCTCCAATGACTCACTTGTTTAAGCGTACTGCAGAACCACAAATTTTCCTCAGAAATCATCGGCTGGAATTCATGCATGACTTTCTGTATTTGGGTCACATTATTACAGGCGATCTAAAAAATACAGCAGACATACAACAGAGGTGTCGTGAACTATGTGTAAATGGCAACATGACTGCAAGGAGGTTTGACTTTTGTCACTGAGACTTAAAACTACTGGACTTCTGCTCATATTGCTATAGTAGCTATCGGTGCTTCCTTAGGACAAACTACACCCGAGAGATCATGAGACATACCACTGTTGTTCATGACATTTTGACACGCCTCACAAACACTCCTTGCCTCTGCTCCACCTGGACAATCTAAAAACCATTGTACGGCGAATGAACAATGTCCAGTCTGATCACCTTACTGTAAAAAACAGCATCCTAAGATAGATCTAAATTGTGGGGAAGATGGAAAAATGAGGTGTTTGTTCCCAAATTACTTAATCTCTGTTTTTGGAAAATGCTACGATTATTGTTATTACTGGTATTTCCTTTCTTCATTATTACTTTGATTATAATCAGAATATTTTGTTATATTCAATTTTTTTTTATTATTCTAAATTTTATTACGATTATTACCATTATTTTGATTATACAAAATGCGGTTTAAATTGGATTTTAAGCCTAATCAACAAAAGGTACCAAATGACTCAATGTAGATTCCTCTTGCTCAGGGGCGTCTGCTCATGTTCTCTCTCTCTCTCTCTCTCTCTCTCTCTCTCTCTCTCCTCTTCTTCATGTAATGTTTTGTCCTTAAACCCAGGATATTGTCGAGCAGGTGTTGTGGGACTGAAGTTCTTGTAGGAGTTCTACAGCAAATATAGTCTGTTACACAGCATGGGGTCTTTAGCAACGAATTCTGATTTGGTAACTGGCCAGTTACTGATCCCCTGTTGGCAGATGCCTCAAAATTAGAGGTGGGTCGTTAGCAGATGCTGCAGAAGTCGCTCAGACCATTGTAAAGGAAGGGTGCCTCTCCATGCAGGATTCTGGTTGGTTGGAGGAGGCGGTTGCATGACGTCACTACTTGCCGAATTGTCACTGGCTAGTTGCTGTTGCATGATGTTATGCCTGGCGTAATGTGGTATTTAATGATCTGGGATGTCTTGCTCAGTGGTCGTATCTGGTGTGGCATTATTTAGTAATACCATGTCTTCTTGGTTTAGGCTTCTCCATACATTAGCAGGGAGTAGGAAGGATTTTTGAGTAGTATTCAAAGAGGGCTTCTTGTCAAGGATGAGGATGGCTTCCAGCAAGCGTAGTCTTCTTTGGTTTGGGGCATTGCCGATGATGGTGGTGTTTGTGATAATGCTGTCACAGGATGGAGCATAATTGACAAATTAGGTCATGGTTCTTGATAGTGCCATCTTGTACGTGACATGAAATCCTCTTTGCGAGCGACATAGTAGGATCTCCTGGATTGTGTTAGTAACGGTTTCTATTGGAGGATGACAGGGGCCTCCATTTATTGGAGGTGGTGATAGTCTTTATTGTAATCTAGGATCTACATCCCTTTAAACCTACTGGTGTTTTGGGGGCAATGCTGTGCTGCCTCATGTTTCGTTGGTATACTGCCCCTTTGTGTATGTGAATGGTTTACCCTTTGGAGAGTTGAGTAGTAGTCATTCCGATGTACAACAAGCAACATCCATTCACAGACAACTATATTTGGTAAACCATTCCTCTCCTATTCATCAATAGTGAGGTACTGGGTAGTCTTCTGATCCTTGTATTAGACTGTAAGGTTGACTTTTTTCGTCTTCATCTGTGTGTTTCTCAAGGGTGCCAGTTATTTTCTTCAGAGCTGCTTCTTATTCTTGTACTCATTGTTCATGTAGTCCCTGTAGAACATTTTAATGGTTCTCTCAAGCTCTTCTGTGGCGTGGCCTTCCTGATTATATCACCTGTCGACAACATTTCTCATCACCTAGGCAACCCAATAGCGAAAATACCCATTATCCTTCCGGACCAACCCATAACAAGCCAATGCCTGCTATAAAACTACTAATTGGCCAAGACTTTGAACAATGTTTGGAGTCTATATATGCTCTGTGATCTATATACAATGCTTAATCTGTAGAGTTTTTTGAAAGGATCCGTTCTGTGCCATCCCAGAGTTTCATCACATCATTGGATGTGGAGAGCTGTTTCATCAATGTGCCTATAGATGGAACAATATGGATGATCCTTCTCATTGTCTACAAAGATGATTCAACACTAAAATTGAACGTCCTAGAGGCATAATGACAATGCCTACTCGAGTTCTGCACTAAGGAAGACCCATTCATGGATCAACATCTGCAATTGTGGATCCAGATTGATGGAGTATTCATGGGTTCTCCTTTTGGTGTGCTAGTTGTCAAGAAGCATGTCTTCAATAGGATACCAAGACCAGCAATATATATTTGATATATCGATGACACTCGTCAATGTCGCCAATGGAAAAGAACTGGAGACACTCAGGAGCACTTTTGAGGAGGAATTAGTTCTCTATTTCAAATATGAGAGAATTCTGAATGGCACCATTCCCGTTTTGGATATCTGTATAGCCAAAACTTCTCAAATCTTTCACAAAACCTGCCCGACGTTGTCCTGGGTTTAAGGACGAAACGTTGTTAGAAGAAGTGAAGAAAATGATATCTTATGAGGTCAAAATGATACTCGTTTAAACAAATGGAAAAAAAAATTCCTAACTTGGCAACGTGACCTACCTTTCATGCTTCCCTATAAGAGTTGCCGTCTGAAGCTAACTGAAAGTCAAATATCAAATTCTAGGCATATTCAAACTCCCACTATTACAAAAATATACTTTTTATTTCCCAAAATAGATAACATGAAAATGGAATAAAATTGGTTAAGAATAACTAAAAAAAAGAAAACGTTAAACTATCATATTCGTCCCGAAAACATAGTTAATCAAGTACCCCCTTTTATCCCTTTCTGTCCAAAAATTCATAGTCTATCTTAAGTTAAAAACATGTCTAGAGAAATCCCATTTTTTTTATATGGTGACTTCAAATCCATCTGAAAATGATAATATAATTATCAGATTATTAAACATTAAAGTTCATCAATAAAATGTGTCACATCGCACTTCCCTTTCTCTAGAACCAAATTGAATGTCATTTCACTTTCACATTTTCTGAAGGACCTCCAACGCCTCTTCTACGCTGATATCACTATTCGCTTTGACAGATGGCCGTCTAATTCCTCCGTTAATTCACACACTAGAGATTATATGTAATTTTCTATGACTCTTATTACGAACGCACACCCACTAACAGATGTACAGATACACGCATGCTACATACATGAAATTCGATAACTTTCCCATGATTAACTCATGTCTTTAGAATGCGTTAATGAACTCAATTATGCACACGACATGTTTCCTATTTGTTTTTCATCTCAGCATCTCCGAGGAGTCCAGCATTTTGCATGTCTCTAGCCGGCAAGAGCTAAGGCTCTCAGCCCCACTATTAAATATATATGTATATCTCTACCAGTGCCTTTAAGATGGCTCAGACACCTCTGTCCTCTTTCCACCCCTGTTGCACACTACATTGGCTACTGGTATTTACTAGTTCATAATGTCATTTAATTTGCCATATGATTTAGAGCTACTTCTGTTATTGGGGTTCTCTTCCTCTGTCGGATGCATAGAATTTTTACAGCTCTTACAACAGATATTGTGACCATCATTATGCTACCATAACTGCAATCACTGGAACTGTGTAGCATTCGTCAATGAAGAATTCATCCCCATCGTTATCCTCTAGCAGTGGACCTGTAGCCGACTCCAGTGGAGGAGGAACTTTAACCACCTCGTGGTCCCCCTATAGGTGTTTAATGAACACCTTTGCTGATGAATTGTAGATCCAGCTGAGCGCATGAACCATCTCGAAACGACTCTGCATGAGCCATTATTAGGGATCTGTAAATTCGACATCTTCTGATGTAGGAATCGTAACCGCCACCTCGTTGCCGACTTGAAATATCCCGAGACTTCCATGCAAGTGAGTCCTGCACCAGCCTCGCAGAAGTATTGTAGACTTCTGATTTGTTCCAGAATTTATAGTGAGATGATCCATTGACGATATCTCGTCCTGTTTTCGTTGTCACCACTTGTGTGAACTCGGGAATTCTCTAAAGTCATCGTGTGTCCGTGTTTCGTCATTAATAGGTTTCAACTGACCCTTTGACATGTCTACATGATCTTAAAACAAATAAAGTCTTGCTTTAACACACGAATCTGTCATGAACTAACGTACTCAACCTCATAGTCAATTATCCAAGACTGAAATTCCTCATTAAAAAAAATTATCTTTATCTTCTAACTCCTATTAAGCTTACTGGGAGAATTGTTTTCACTAACTGACTACTCATTATTAATCCCCTATATGACAAGTATAATGTCTATATAGCAAAACACCTGTAATGGTTATATGGCTAACCTCTATCAAACATAATGTTGAATATCCGTTCTATCTTGTAAAAAAAAATAATAATTCAACTTTTCCCGTTACAAAATGTATAAGAAGAAAAAAATTCAACTCTTTCCCATTACAAGACGTAGTATGTATCGTCACGCAAATTGCTGCCGCAACATATGGACCCTTAAAATTCCTCGCCATGGAATGGTATCACCGACATTCCTGAAAGCGGTGCAAACCTCTGAGTAATCAAACTCAAAAGAAAATATCAACAATTGGTCTCATCTGAGACACCACAGCATTGTCAGCACCAAACAACCTGTGAATACAACATGTGCTCAAATCGCACTATTGACTTGTCTAGTCAGACTCGTAAATCCAGAAATCATCAATCCTTCAAATGGCCCGAAAATCATGCATTAAATCCTTGCTGGGAATCCTCAATATATCTTCATTGATACTATAGAACCACATTAGACCTCAAAAATTATCCTCAGGATATCCTCAATGTTACAACAAGGGTACCAAAAAATTGTCCTCAAAAATGTCTGTTAAAAAGCCACCATCATAAAATATCTACTATTATTAGATATCAACCACAGGCTAAATCCTAATCCATTTGACCACCAATATACCTCAAAGTAAACCATTTGTGATACCACCACATGTATATAACACCCAAGTAATCACCTCGTCGTGGTATAAACCGCAGAAAACCACAATCCAGAAATTATCCATAACAACTATATACCACCAAATATAACCACCTTTATAGGGCCCCGTAAAACCATAATGCACTATTGCCACCCCCCAAGAGCTGTAACACGACAATGAACCACAATTACCAAATCTTTGGCTCATAAAACAACAGATCACCAACAAAAATCATAGCCACAGAAAAATCAACACCAAAATAACCACAAAAAATCAGTCGCAATAAATCAACACAACCAGGAATCACCAAATCACAAAAATCAACACCAGATATCATCATCACCAAAAGTCATCACCAGGAACGCCTTATAATATTTCTCAACTCTACAGTAATTTCCTATATTTTTCACAACGTTTTCCATCATGAAATAATTACCTTGGATTTTTACGCCAAATCGCCGTAGTTTGAGCATAATAAGCAAATAGTAAAAGAATGAAAGGGCAAAAAACGTTACATTAAACTACTTAATCACATTTTGTCATCCATTTACAAAATCTGGAAAGAATAAAAAATGCAACTGAGCGATGTTACCTATTTATCTACCTTTCTTTTCCAATTTAGATATGTGAGTTAATTTCGACCGACCTGTCTTTTCATCTAAGACTACAAATCTGTCTCCTGTCTTTTCCTCAATAACTCTAAAAGGACCCTCAAACTTTGGACCTAGCTTATAATTCAATTCATTTCTCACATTAATTTTTAGGAATACATTGTCTCCAACAGCAATTTTAACATCTAATGATTTCTCGTTGCTTCTTTCCACCATTTCTCAGGTCGTAGCCTCGAGATTAAGGAAGAGACAAGCATGTCTCTCCTTTGCTGTGGAAATTATTTCTTCAATTGTATCCTCTCCATGATGAGATATAGTTAGGAAATCAAATGTGCCTTGTGCTTGGCAACCAAACAATACTTCGAATGGAGACATTTTAATGGAATCACTGACCATAATCGTTTCCTCCTACAGTCTTTCTGAGAGCTTCAAGCACTTTCCTGTTTGCTCGTTCACATAACCCGTTAGCTTCGGGTCTGTATGGAGTAATTCTTACTTTATGGATCCCCATGTATTCTGTCAAACACTCTAAAGTCTTGTTTACAAATTCCCTGCCATTGTCGGTCAACAAAACCTTCGGGTGAGCCATATCTGCAGATGGCACTATTGAAAAATGCTATAGCTACTTCTTGCTTAAGTGGAAAAATTTCTACTATCCTCGTTAGTTCATCTATTATTACCAACAGGTACTTATTCTCATACCTAGATTCACAAAAATTTCCTAGGATATCCATATGTATTTTCAGAAAAGGTCTACTTGGTATCGGATATGACCCTAATTTGCATGAATGCTACGGCCCGTGAGAGGTCCGTTCCATTGTTCGATATTATGATAAACAAAAAGAATTCAACACCAATAGTTGAAACTGGGGATGCGAATATAGAAAGATACACAAACACAACAAAGATTTATTTACAAGCTTACTAACAAATATAAATGCAGAATGGTGTCTCCGATTTACATAAAAAAGGTAAAATCTTATAATGCGTGAACTGGGGAAACGGTTGGGTAATGAAAGTACTTGCCGGCCAGTTTTACGACTCGAAGCGATGGCTCCACAAAGGAGGACCGTAATTGTAGACGTCTTCTTGACTCCGTCTTGCAGAAAATAATGTCTATTCTTGATACTTGAAGGACAGCAACACCTCGAAACCTCTAGTAGAAAGTTTCTTCTCTCAAGAGTTGCTCAACGTCGAAGATACCTCGGTCGTCCACTCCCGGACTAGACAACTTGACCAGAATTCAACCAACTCTCCGCGCGCCTTTTCCTCTCTGATCCTTCGTTTGTTTCTTCTTCTCTTATCTCTATCTGGTGATCTCTGCTGCTGATCTCTCACTGATAATCAAATCTGCGGCTCTTACTGATTATCTGATCCCTGCTACTTCGTCAGGCATATTTATATGGTGACCTGGGGGCGGGGCCTACGGGGGAGGCGGAGCACGAACGTCACAGACTCCCGAGATTACTAGAACTTCTTAGAAAGGTCTGGACGAAGTATTACATCAGAAATCGCGGTATTCCTCAAATCCCGTCGGCGCCTGTCAAGTTCTCCAACACTGAATATTTGATTAGAAGAATATCATTTTTCATTCTACAGACAGTAGCTAGGATAATCCTTTACTAAATTGAAGCAAATGCATCCTTATCCTATTTTGCTATAGTTAACCCTTAAACGCCGACTGGACGTATTTTACGTCGACATTTTTTGTCTCTCGGGGGCCGACTGGACGTATTTTTTACGTCGACATACAAAAGTGTTTTTAAAAATTCGCGGAAAAATACTTTTAGGCCTACCAGCCGAAAACTCTTGAATCACGCGCTGGGGATAGCTGGGAGTTCACGGATCAAGGTGTTGTTTGTTTTACAATCGTTACGCAGGCGCGCTAGCGCGAATTTCTTTCTTGCCGCCACTAAAAAAGTATCTGTGACACATCTCGGAAATTATTTCGTCACTTGGACAAATTTTTTTTAATTTTTTTTACCATTTTAAATTAGCCGTTACATAGAGTATTATATATGAAAATGTGCGCATTTTTATGTAGAATACAACAAAAAATACTCATGATTGTAGCTTTTATCAGTTTTAAGATATTTTCATATAAATAACGATAAGTGCCAAAATTTCAACCTTCGGTCAACTTTGACTCTACCGAAATGGTCGAAAAACGCAATTGTAAGCTAAAACTCTTATATTTTAGTAATATTCAATCATTTAACTTAATTTTGCAACTAATTGGAAGTCTCTAGCACAATATTTCGATTTATGGTGAATTTATGAAAAAACTTTTTCCCAACGTCCGCGCGGTAACTCTTCCGAAAATAATCATACATGCGATTGTGGTAATGTTTGCACCATTTTAAATTAGCGTTACATAAAGTTTTATATATGAAAATGTGCGCAATTGCATCCACAATACAACTAAAAACAACCCATGGTTGTAGCTTTTATCAATTTTGAAATATTTTCATATAAAAAATGATAAGTGACAAATTTTCAACCTTCGGTCAATTTTGACTCTACCGAAATGGTCCGAAAAACGCAATTGTAAGCTAAAACGCTTATATTCTAGTAATATTCAAGCATTTACCTTCATTTTGCAACAAATTGGAAGTCTCTAGCACAATATTTCGATTTATGGTGAATTTATGAAAAAAATAACATTTTCTTTACGTCCGCGCGGTAACTCTTCCGAAAAAATCATACGTGCGATTGTGGTAATGTTTGCACCATTTTAAATTAGCCGTTACATAACGTTTTATATATGAAAATGTGCGAAATTTCATGTATAATACAACAATAAATAGTTGAAGGTTGTAGCTATTCTCATTTTCGAAATATTTGCATATAAATCACGATAAATAGAAAAAAAACCACGTTCGGTCAAATTTGACTCTACCGAAATGGTCGAAAAACGCAATTGTAAGATAAAACTCTTACAGTCTAGTAATATTCAGTCATTTATCTTCATCGTGAAACAAATTCGAAGTCTCTAGCACAATATTTAAATTTATGGTGAATTTTTAAAAAAAAACTTTCCTTCCCTCCGCGCGCGGATTCTCCGCCACAAATCTCCGAAATGCGAAAGTCCCATTCTCGGAATATTTGCTCCGTTTCATATTAGGCATTTCATAGAGTTTTCTATATGAAAATGTGTGCAATTTCATGTAGAATAAAACGAAAAATATTTGAAAGTTGTAGCTTTTCTTATTTCTGAAATAATTGCATATAAAAAAATATATATATAAAAAATTCGACATTCGGTCAACTTTAGCTCGTCAGATATGGGCGAAAACTGCATTTGTAAGCTAATATTCTTACAGTATAGTAATATTCAATCATTTGTCTTCATTCTGAAACATATTGGAAGTCTCTAGGACAATATTTAGATTTATGGTGAATTTTTGAAAAAAATATGTGTTTACGTAAGCGCGTTACGAATTCATGCATTATTTTGTGATAATATTTTCTCTGTGTTGCTTTTATCGTTTTACAATTTGTTATATACCAAAATGATTGAAATTTAGTGTACATTACAACGAAAAAAAAGTAACTTGTTACCTTCAACCGTTTTGCGCACAGCGCGATTTGAATACAATTATATATGAAATTTCGTTTTTGCGCTATCATATATCGCATTATTTATATATATAATGATAATTTTTTTTTCA
>NC_061095.1:39221105-39226105 GCF_015104395.2 Macrobrachium nipponense | reverse complement strand
ATATATATATATATATATATATATATATATATATATATATATATATCTTATATATATATATATATATATATATATATATATATATATATATATATATATATATATATATATATATATATATATATATATATATATATATATATATATAGAATTTCCAATATATTAGAAAGTCACTTTCCCATATACTATCTTTCAGTGATAAAAGCCATAGCTATTGTCCATCAACGTTTACACCAAAAAATAAAAGAAAAAACACAATCATCAAAGATCTAAAGAATAATTAACTGGATTTGTATATGTGATGGAACTGGTAAAGGTAAGTGAAAAAATCGACCTAAAATATTAAATAAATTTCAGAAAAGCACATATATGTCCATGGTCATTAGACATTGAATGTTAACTTTGATGTGCAGCTGATTTCAGAAGCAAATGGGAGATCATTAAAATGATTAGGAAACACGATTATTGCTAGATAATTCACTGAGAGAACACACTTTCGCTCATAAACTGAACTGTGAAAATCAGATGAAATTCTTAAATGTAAGCTAAAATGGGCAAAACTATTGGAGCTAAAAAGAAAAATAAAAATTTTACCTTTTTGTTAAGGGGTTAATGATTTCCATACAATACTTCCCTAAATTGCTGAAAATAGGTAAAGACAAATTCAATATACCATGTACGTATAGTAACATACAGATTAAATCAAGATAGGCCCATGCATATCATTGCTTGTCTATTGCAGAGAGGACCATCGTCTATTGACAGTTGCAGTGAAGCACAAAGTTATATGACACCTCTTAGGGTGGGAATGTCAGCTCTCTAATGGGATCATAATATAGTCTAGACAACAATTGCTAAGGCCGACATATTTTATTCTTTACTTGAAAAGAAAACTCCTTCCATATTAACAATGATGGATTAACACACCGTGAATCGAGTCTTTCTGCAATTGTTTTGTTTATACAGCGGCGATGTACGAGGAAAATGAAATAGCTTCGCTGAAAGTTAGGAAGAACCTACAATGAAAACCTTTAGTATGCAACAGATAACGTCAGTTTAAAAGTATTTCTGTGACAATATTCCAAAATCTCAAAATATCTGACCTAGTTGTATCAATAAGAGATAATTCATGGACAGGTATTATAAGCAGAGGTAATGAAAAATTAACTTCAGATCCACATTTTATGAAAATTTAATGAACAATTAAACATTTAGTAAAATACAATGAGCCTTATATAAGGATAATAAAAGGAATATTCTATGTGGGTGGCAGTGAATGGGGTCCGTGATGACATCACAAAGCTTACTCCCCTGAGAAGGATCACCGCCGCTTATCCCGGATCTCCCCCAATCTACCTGCGCATAGGTTGACCTGGTATTCTGTTGACCTTGGGTGAACTGGTCAATGGTAAGTCGAGAGTGATCCAAACCTTAGCAAACGTGAGCTGATCATAAACTTCTAAATCTCTAACCTTAAATCTACTGGTTCTATCAACTCAGTAATCCAGAATGACTTCAGAAACATTTGTAGTCAAATCTCAATACTATGTCACCCATATTTTTCTAAAACTAACCTGGAATATGCAGTTCAAGGAACTTCCAACTTTGATGGATTTCCCCAATCAATCTATCGTGAAATGTTTTGTCTAATATTTATCTTTATCTCTTAAAGCGTTTTAGGAATGTTCTCCAATTGAAACCATTTTTATTAAAATGACAGCTGCTAATAATTAGTATCATTAGTGAATAAGATATTATTTATCACTTGCACATCTATAATGGCAATTGATTTGTAGGTATTTGGTTTGAAGTTATTAAGTCTTTTTTATATCTATTTTGCTACTTTTAAATCTTGCTACGGTGAGTTACAACAATCCTGAAAATGGTAAATGGAGACTCATTGATCGAGAAGTAATATGAATGAACACATTTCTTTAATTAAAATGTTCAATTCCTCATCATTACTGTTTAAACGTCTCTCCCTCTTAGGTTACGTTTTGATATCAACTTCAATGGTCTTCGGTTGGCGAAGAACAAAAGTGTAAGGAGGTTGGTGATTAGTAGCATCTTCATATGTTAAGTGTATGGAATTATATTTCAGTTATCCAAAACCACATAAGACCCCAATCCCAATCCTTTTCCTCCTACTGATATTGAATCTCCTCTTTTGTCTTACCATCATCTATCCAGCCATTTTCATCAATGATTTACTCTGAATTTCCCATTTTGTGAAGAAAAGGCAAAAAGGCGAAGTATCGGGTGATTGTAAGTTGCATGAAATTGTTATTCCTAAAGTCCCTCTAGACCAAGTCCCTTTCTTTGTTCCTTTTTCCATTTTGTCTTTAGCCTCATACGTGACTTTTCCTTATACTTCCATATCTCTAAATTTTCTGTTCATAGTATTCAGCGTAGAACTAGATTGTTTACAGATCGTAAACTTTTCTCCAAATCTAATGACTTCTTGCTTTACGAACCCCAACTTCGGCAAACCATTCGTGATGATCGAGACAACTCTTAAAATAATCCTACTAATAAGCAAACAAGTAGGTAGACAAGCAGACTTACAAATAAACCAAAAAACATACTAACCAAAGCGTAAACATAATCATTTTGTAAGATAACAAGTGTAAACAGCAAGACGAAAAACTGCTCTTCCTACACGAAATTTGGTTCACAAAACCAGGGTAGCCGTTTGATTTTCTAAATAGAAATTCATCCAATCCTTTTATAAAAGTCATAGAGCTCTTATCTTCACTGAAAATTCGAGTTAAACTAATGGGATTAATATCCCGATTGAATGTTATTCTTAGTTATGTTCGCAATGCCAATTAAAAAGCAATGGTAAAGGGATCACCATAAATGGAAGGTATATGATTCCCAACGTTAAAACGAAATCCATTACCTGCTGGGCAAAATGAAGGTCGGCTATTATGACGTTCATCGTGAATATCGACGCTTCCCTCATGATAATTATGGAGGAGTGTGATACGCTGCAACAAATAACAGGTCATTAATGCATCTAACGATGGATGATTACGGAGAGGAAACAAAATGAGACGCCGAGAAAGTTTGGAACAACAGCAGACAGCTGATCTTTAGCGATCCTTATTAAGGTAGAGCATTAATGACTTTAATGGACATGTCGGAAATGAAAAGGATGTAATTGAACGTGTGCAT
The DNA here is from genome assembly GCF_015104395.2 of Macrobrachium nipponense. NCBI lineage: Eukaryota > Metazoa > Arthropoda > Malacostraca > Decapoda > Palaemonidae > Macrobrachium > Macrobrachium nipponense. The sequence continues at coordinate 39,222,928 of NC_061095.1, read as the reverse complement.
GGAGGACATGGGATTGGGGAGAGAAACCCAGAAGGAGAGAGTATAGTAGACTTTGCCGTGTCCTTTGATATGGCAATAGTGAACACATTCTTCAAAAAGAAGAGGGAGCACTTGATAACATACAGGAGTGGCGGTAGATGCACACAAATAGATTACCTCCTTTACAATAGATCAAGGCTGGTGGAAGTTAGGAATTGTAAAGTTATCCCAGTGACCACGTGGCCCCCCAACATAGGCTCCTTTGTATGGATTTAAAGATGAAAAGAGAAAAGAAAACGAAAAAGAATGGGGTAAAGAAAACAAGTGGTAAAATAAATTGTTAGGGAGGGATAATGATAAGAAGAGAGAGTTCAGGAGAAGAGTGCTGGGAGAGGTTGATCTGGGAATTGAAGATGTGGGAGAATGGTGGAGGCATAATGCATCAGTGATTAGAAGACATGGAAAGGAGATACTAGGGGAAACATCTGGAATAGTATGGGAGGAAAAGGAGAGCTGGTGGTAAAAGGGAAGAAGAGGTGGGGGAAGTGGTGAAAGGTAAAAGAGAGGCAAAGAAGAGATTTGAAGAGTCACAGCTGCAGGAGGACAGAGAAAGATTAAGAGAAAGAAACAAAGAAGTAAAAAGGGTGATAGCTCAAGCTAAGGCAAGGGCATATGAAGAGGTTTATAATGAACTGGAAACCAAGGAAGGGTTGAGTAAGATGCTCAAACTGTCAAAAGTAAGAAATAAAAGAACAAAGGACATCACCCATATTAAGCAAATGAAAGATAGAATGGTACTGTCGTAAAAAAGGAAGAAGACATCCTGAAAAGATGGAAAGAGTATTTCGAACAACTGCTAAATGAAGAAAATGAAAGACTTGTAAGAGAGGATGGACCAAGTAAACATGGGAATGGTAATGGGGATATCTAATGGGATGAAGTGATACGAGCCCTTAAAAAGAATGAGAATGGTGGGAAGGCAACAGGACCTGACTTAATCCCAGTCGAAGTTTAGAAAGCCTTAAGGAGAGGAAGGGTATAACATTCTTGTATGATCTGATGGTAAAAATATTATCGAACAGGAAAAGGTACCAGAAGAATGGCGGGAAAGCATATTGATACCTATATTTAAAGGTAAAGGTGATGTCCAGGAATGCAGTAATTATAGAGGTATAAAACTAATGTCTCACACGTTGAAGATTTTGGAAAGAATCATAGATAGCAGGCTGAGAGAGGAAAGAGGGAAGTTAGAATAGGGAAGGAACTGTTAGGATTTATGAAGGGAAGCGGCACAACGGATGGAATATTTTGCATAAGGCAGCTAATGGAGAAATTCAGAGAAAAACAACGAGACCTGCATCTGGTATTCATAGACCTTGAAAAGGCCTATGACAGAGTGCCAAGGCAAGAAATATGGAGAATGTTTTGAGGGAGAAGATGGTGCCGGAAAGTTATGTCCGAGTTTAGTTTTCAGGATATGTACAGGAATGTGTATACTAGATGAGGAGTAGTGTTGGTGAGACGGATGGATTTGAGATAGGAGTTGGATTACACCAGGGGTCAGCACTTAGCCCATTCATCTTTAACATCGTGATGGATGTAATGACCAACGGATGTTAGAGAAGCAGTGCCATGGTGCATATTATACGCGGATGACATTGTGTTGTGTTCAGAGGGGAAGGAGGAGTTGGAGGGGAGGTTGGAGAGGTGGAGAGCAGCACTTGAGGAGAGAGGAATGAGAATAAGCAGATCAAAAACCGAATATATGTGTTCTAGTATTACTGAGGACGGTGGAAGTAGCATAAGATTGGGTGGGGAAGAAATAAAGAAAGTACAGAAGTTCA
>NC_061095.1:39181105-39216105 GCF_015104395.2 Macrobrachium nipponense | reverse complement strand
CCATATCAATTGCAGATGGACATCACTATCTTCTCGTTAGGATTCGCGGTATCCACTGGTGGCAAGTAGCACAGGCAGCCACAGATTACAATCAGCTAGTTATATCGGTTGTGGATATTAGCCGTAAGATCTAAAGAAACCCACCATCGTGAATGTGTTCATAACCTTACATTAAGTAAGAATGACCACTCATAAATCATGTCATTCTTCCTTTATTCTCTGTCTGTATACTTTTGCATTTTTAATTTGTATACAGTTATAAGAGGCCGGATACAAAATAAATTATTTTTAAAAACACAACTTAATTGTCGTAATTGATAACAAAATCAATTTTTATCTCGTAGACTGAGATTTAATTTACTGACTTATGGAAAAATTATAGAAAGAATTAACTTGTGTTTGATCATAAAAAAAGAAAAGATTGGGAGGAATAAGGTAATAAATCTGGTGGATATAAGATAAGAGTGATCGTTGTTCGTTGGAGCAATAGATAGTCATATTCTATATTCATCTTCTACCTATTGATTGTATGTAGTTCTTTTAGCTTCAGTTATGATGAAAGAAAAATAGAATGTATTCTGTGACGCACGTAGAGGATAAAAACTACTTACGCCAGGAAACTGGAAAGGAAATGTATTCTTATGGTTCCTCTACTCCTCCACCCTTGCGCCGTCTCCATCTCCAAATTGTACCCTCTTTTTCCAGCAGTTTTTTTTTTTTGCTATTCCTCCATCCTTTCTTTTTATGATAAACAAAGTTGAAATATCGAATCTCATTCTGCGAGAAAAAAAATCGATTTATTACTAACTATGCCATGTAAGTTATGTTATTGGTGTTTTTTTTTTTTTTCTGTTTGACAGTTTGTTTGTTAGTAAGTAAAACTTTTATGAAACTTAAACTAAAGGTGGCTCACTGGAATTGTAAAAATAAATTAGATTTTAGGAGACAACCGAACCTGGAGAAGCCAACTCTTATGAAGAGGCGATCCATGTCTTATCCTTAGCGGAGGTTTGCGGTATCCAATCTCCTTTGGTTTTACACATATTTGCATCATTGAGGATCAATTGCAACTGATTTTACTTTGGTTTTCGATTCCACAGAAAGAAGCGGAAATTATTTATCGGTTATATGTAAAAAAACATTACAAACAGGTAAAATTTTATAATATTGCCAATACAGACTTCTTAATCTTATGTTGGATCTTTTCCTTTTATATTCCATATTCTAAGAAAGTTGATACCACGATACTAAATAATTTGTAAAAATCTTTCATTTTTATTTTTTCTTTTATTGCATGTAATGTTACTGCCTAAAGAAGAAAGTGTGGCTAATATAAAGAAGATACTTTTTATGATGGTATTTATTTTTTAGATTAATCAGTCTAAGAAATAAATGAAAACTTGATATATTTGAATTTTTTATTATATTTTTTTTTCTCTGCAAAACGTTTGAAACTTTCAGTCGAAGAAATCCGTGATAAGGAGGTAAGATCATATATGCATGGATAGGTATTTTAGGGGCGATTCTCAAGTTTATGAGGAGGGATTTGTATATGCTCATCCATTGACATTTTTTAACATTTTGTTGCAGGAGATAAGATATCCTATTAAGACGAAAGTTTCAGATGTATATACTCTACTAGTCTTTTATTGTATTCAATTCCAATTCCTTAGATGCATATGTTTGAAAAAAATACTATTTCTCTTTTTAGTTGATCATTATTAAGCACCTGTAACTTTGGTGGTGCTTAATATTCTTTGTTAGAGTAGTAGTCTAGTAGTTAAATTATCTAATAAAAAAAATATATATTAATAATCTTCTATACCTCCTTCATGGTTTCTCCGTTGGACCTTTAATAATTATTTAACGACTAAAGTCCTGTTATTTTTATGATAGAGGACGCCATTATAATTAAATCTCATTAGTCATTTGCATAAAAGGCTGCTGTATTATTCTCTCTTTCCTTAGTACAATAAACTATTTCCAACTGTTCCATGAATACTTTTATTGAAGTCTCGGAGCTGGATGCTATTTCTGGTAACCCACTCAGTCAAAGGGATACTTTTTCACCGCTAAAAACATTAAGTTTCGAACATTGTTGGATTGGCAAAGCTATTAGGGAGAGCTTTCATTAGGGAGTGATATAAAAAGTTTATTTATACGGGGAAGATGGCGGAGAGGAGGTCTGGTTGAACGGATGTAAATTATAAATTATTAAAGAAGTAATGTCGACCTTTTTATTATTTTGATAAAAGCAAAATTAATGGAAGTGATTTTTTTTCTAGAATGCTGTTTCAATCGAACGTTACGGCCGGTTTGACAACGTCAAGAGGTCCACATCAGGCCTCTTATTTTCTTCCAAATCTTACCATACCTATGGGCAGCCTTATGGCCCTGGACTCTGCTGGCATTTGAGGAGCTCAATCTAAAGCAACTAGTCACTTTAAATGGAAGTCTAGTTAGCAGTAGCTTTATCACCCAATTCTTATAGGTTTTGTCATTGCCCTCGTGTCTATTTCACTGTTTGTATTCGTTTGCTGGGTGTGTGGATTTCCAAAATACCTTTACCAAAGGCGAAAGTATTTTCGGCAGCGACTTGAAACGTGCAATTAGAATTTTTTTTTCTGAGCGCGGGGGAGGGGGGGGGAGGGGGGGGGGACAGGAATACAGCTTTCGCTGAATAAACTGCTAAATCCTTAACTTATAGTAAACTTTTTGCATCTTCCAACTCTCTTGTTTTTTTTCCTTTTTTTTTCGGAGACCAACTTGATAAGCACCAATAAAGTCCAGTCCAGGACCGTAGGAAACAATGAAATAAGAATATGGAGGGATAACAGTTAATAATGGAAGTAAGATTCAGCAATAACAAAGTCATTCATCGTTGGACGACTGGTTTACGTGCTCGCCTACCGATTCGGTAGTCCCAAGTTCGATTTCCCGCTCTGCCAACATGGAACCAGAGGAATTTGTTTCGGTGATTAGAAATTAATTTCTTGATATAGTGTGGTTTGTATCCCACAATAAGCTGTAGTCACGTTGCTAGGTACCCAATTGGTTCCTAGTCACGGAAAAAATAGCTAATTTCCTTAAAAAAATACCCTTTTTCCGGCCATCCCTTGACGAGAAGCTGTTAGTCAGCTCAGTAGTCTTTTTAATTTTCAGGATAACAAAGTAGGACGAAAATACACAAGCTTTTGGTAACTGACTTCATAAACTATAATAATGTATAGCACCCTTAATCACATATTACGAATAGTTTCCCATCGGTGATTTGAAAATGAACTCGTCTTTTCCTCCTTTGTTTGTGGCTTTCTGCTTTTGACTGATTTTCATCCGTTATGGTGAGAATTACTCCCTGGAGTCCCTCCTTTTCTGATGTTATAAATTTAGCTGGAGTCATGAATACTTATGTCTGGCGTTTATCTCTCTCTGTTACTCTTCATTCTTCTATAAGCCTGTTCCAACTTCCAATGCAGTAAGAGATTATAGAGGTGAGTAAGGAGTAATGCAAAGAAAAGGTACAATTCTTTAGATTAAAAAAAGATAAAAAAAAGACAAAAACTACGTTCATTAAACGGGTTTCTCATATTTCAGTATCCAGCGCATCGTGCTATGCCCTTGTTCTGATTCTAAATTCTCTATAGTGGTTCCAGTAATTTATCATCGGTTCCTTAAGAAAATTTTATCTTCTTCACCACGGTACAAATTGGTACCTATTTACAGCGGTCTAGATTGGTTAGCGATCAACAGACTAATATGGGGGCCTACCAAACATGAGTTAGTCCCTTTACCATTCAGCTACTATGAATGCAACGTGAAACGTCCAGACGTTGGCGAATGGTCACCATACCTCATTTCCACACACACACACACACACACACACACACACACACACACACACACACACACACACACATATATATATATATATATATATATATATATATATATATATATATATATATATATATATATATATATATATATATATATTGTGACGAGCTGTCACATTAAATATTGTAAAAAAAAAAAGAATTATTAAAAATACAGTTTTGTATTTTCTGTAAACATTCTTGTAAATTGTTCTGTTCGTATTTAAGCACGTTCTGTTCTGTTTAAATGCTCCTTGGACACTCTCTAGTCCAGTACTTCAAAAAGTTTACATTTGTTCTGAAGATAATGTAACAAATGAGAGAATCACAGCTGTTCATACAGTCAACATCTGCTCGCTATTTTTTATTGGTGCTTAATTGTGGTGTAAAAGTGATTATTATTATATATTAGTGGGTGCATTATAGTTTTTGTATTAAAGTTAAATATTTTTCGAGTGTTTCCTTATTCTTGTGCCTGGATCTTGGTGTTTTGGGTTATTAGATTATTTATTAAGTGCAAAGTAAAGTTAAGTTTAAAATGAACATAATTCAGTGATAAACTGCAACAGACATATTTTGTTTTGGTGTAATTTTTTTTTTTTTATTATTGCCCGCTGACTGGTATTATAACAAGGCCATTACATCGTTACCAATACCACCTGGTAAAGAATATACTTGCAGTGGTGACAATATTTTGGGGGGCCTGTCCGGGAGTCAATATTTATTCATGTGACCGTAATTCTTCATGTGACTTCGTGTTTCATGCGACTCATGTGATTTCATATGTTTCATGTGACGTATGTGATTCTTGTTACCCCTTTCAGTCTATTCGTTTGATCTAAGCCACATAGTTGATGTGTATCATGTGATTTATGTGATTCATGTGATTTATGAGTTAAGTGTCTGTTGCAGTAAATAAGCTTAAGTATTAAAGTTTTTTCACACCAGAGCCAGACGGGCACAAAAATAGTAAGAAGTTTCACTGGTCGAATAGTAAGTGATTCTCTCCACTCATATCCGGTATCGATGATTTGGAGGTATAGTTGGTAGCTAATGTTAATCGACTGGGACCAGTGTTAATTCACTATCGATAGTGCCACCCCTTTTCATGAACCACCCTTTTAAGATTCTTCCCAAGCCATTAGACTTCTTCCGACAAACACTTGTTTGCGTAATCCGGCCGGATACCGTGTCGATGAGCTAACCTGAATCTTCTTTAATCATAACCATTTGAACTAGTTCATTCCTTAGTTAAGACCATTCCGTTGGTCATTTCATTCCACCTTGATTTTGGTTCGTTTTTGCGCGCATTAACATGTTCGGACCGATATCGCAATCTTATTCCTCTTAATTGCGGGATTCTCTTTATCATTTGTCAATATTGATAAGTCGTTAAATTTTTATTTAAACTTTTGAATTATCAGTAATGCTCTCATCTGGTTTAAACTATAATTCAGTCCTTCGAAATTGAACTTGGTTATTATCAGCAGTTGCTTAAGACTTGTTAAATAGCAATTATTATTTTTGTAAAGGTAACTAGCTTATTTTTAAATAAGTTTCACGATTTTGTGTGCCATCCTAACTTAATTCTTTGCTAAGCATGTTCAATTTAGAGCAATTCTTGCTTAATCCTAAAGATGAACTACCAAGATTACATCTTGCAAAGAAAGCGGAACTCTTGACTATCACCCAGAAATGGCAAACTACCTTCAGAGTCCTCCTACGTCAAAGCTAGATTGATAAGCGACATCCTCCAATTTCTAATTGCAAAGAATGTAGTTAAAGAGAGCGACGAAGAAGTAGAAGAAGTACGTTACCTGACGGTCGGTGCGGTTGCTACCAGTAAAGAAGATCCAGAAGTAACCAGATGAAACTACAATTGGAATTGGAAAAAAAACAATGAAGATACTCAATGCACGAGAAGAAGAAGAAAGGGAAATAAGAAAAGATGAAAAGAAGACGAGAAGCTGCATTACAGGAAGTAGAACTCCAAAAAGAAATTAGCGGAAATAGAATTGTCGAAAACAAGAGAAACTGCTAACATACAACTTAAAACCAAGGAAGAAGAACGCAATCTTCCTGAAAAGTTCGACTTCAACAAAGCAAAAAAGCTCATTCCTACATTTGATGAAAAAGAACCCGAAGTATTCTTCGACACTTTCGAGGATACAGCTACCTCGCTCGAGTGGCCGGCAGAACATTGGGTAATGCTCATTAGAAACGGTTTCAAAGGTAAGGCAGCTTATGTTTCCTCGCAAATGATTACTGTTAAGGATTATCATATCCTTAAGAAAGCTATTCTAGACGCTTATTCAATCACAATAGAAGGATATCGTCCAAGTTTCCGCAATTCACAGAAATCCCAACCCAACCCAAGACATTTGTGGAATTTTGTGATACTAAACAAGTTTAGACAATTTCAAAGTGGATTGACAAAGCTGGAATTAAAGAATTTGAGTCACTTAAAAGTCTGGTAATCATGGAAGAGTTTCTTAGAAAAGTGCCATTTAACATTGCTAACTATATTTTAGATAAGGAGGAAACTGATCTCATGAAGCAGCTAGTCTGGCAGATGACTATTTTCTGCGCCATAAATCGTATAAACCTGCCCATAAATAAAACTACCTTTTTTTCAGACAGATTTTGTACTTACTGTAAGCAGGTAGGACATCCCATTGAAAAGTGCCCAGATCCTCAGTGTAGAAAGTCTGAAGTCAAAGAACCATAAGCCTGGTAAAAAACAGGATTCCAAGAAAACGATGCATGTGACCGTCCCTACTCCGGATTTAGATTCCTTCAAACCTTACACATGCCAAGGTTCAGTAAATGGGAAACCTGTAGTTTGTCTTCGTGATACAGGATCGTCTCAAACTATTATCAACCTACCACCACAGGAGCTGACAATGAAGACAAGAATATGTTGCTGTAACACGGACTTGACATCGACCAAGACTCTACCCTTGGCTGAGGTAACACTTCAGTGCCCCTATACTACAGGTAAAGCTTCTGTTGCTGTGTCTAATAAACCCTTGCCACATCCATCAATACAGGTACTGATTGGTAATGACCTTGCAGGGGCCAATGCTTTGAAATTTAGTAGTAACAGATCCAGATGTCATTCTGAAACAAGAACTTAAAGTAAATGAAAATAAAATTGTTCAATCTGTATCAAAAGTTCCAAAGAAAAATAAAACTCTTGAAACATCTAAAGTAGAGAAGGCTTTGGAATTAGTAAATTTAAGCAAAGTAAAGTTTCAGCAGTTTGCAGAGTAATGATCCTAGCCTTACGACATACTGGAAAAGAGTAGAAAATCCATCAGGATAACCCCAAGACTCCTTATTTTTATAATACTGATCACGGCTTACTCTTCAGGCATTTTAGATCTTCCAAAGCACCAGTAACTTCCACGTGGCATGACTGTCCCACCCGCTTGTCTTACCAGCAACCCTTGTACACCACTTCTAGATTTGGCTCACACCTCTGAATCCCATCTAGGAGTTAATAAACCTATCACAGAGTTTCACAGGACTTCTTCTGGCCAGGTAATAAAGAAAGATATTAAGGAGTACATAATGTCCTGTCATCAATGCCAGGTCACAGGTAGGCGGCCCAACGAGAGTGATTATTCGTGCACCTTTGCAGCCTCTCTGTACCAAAACAACCCTTTTGAAAAAGAAATATTATTGACTGTGTAGGACCAATGCCTAAAACTCGGAAAGGTAACGAGTACTTGGCTAACTATCTTGTGTCCTACTACTATATATCCCATTGCAATGCCTATTAAAGAACATTAATGCCAAAACAATCATTGGTCAGCTTGTTAAGGTGTTCACAACCTTTGGATTTCCTAAGATTCTCCAATGTGACAGAGGTACTAATTTTACCAGTAAGCTATTCAAACAAAGTATGCAAGAGTTTAATATTCACAATGTCTATGCTTCGGCATATCATCCACAGACAAATGGAGCTCTTGAAAGGGTACACCAGACCATAAAAAATCTTCTACGTAAATACATGGTGGAGACTGCCAATCATTGGATGAAAATTTTATACCTTCTCATGTATATGCTACGCAGTGTACCTAATGATTGCGGACTGGTGTATCCACCCTTCGAACTTTATGTTTGGCAGGAAACCACGAACAACGCTAAGTATGGTGAAAGAAAATTTCATTCATAATAAGGAGGAGGATACTACCACCCAGTTAGCTTATATGAAAGAATGAAAAGAAATTCCTTTCCATGTATAATTTTGCTAATGAAAATCTTTTGATTTCTCAGGAGAAAATGTCCAACCTTTACAACAGGAAAACAAAGCTGCGAGAATTCAACATTGGCGACCAGGTTCTGGTTTATCATCCGATACCAGGTGCACCCTTAAGAGAGAAATTTATGGGACCCTATACCATCGCCAGTAGACCTTCCAAATTAAACTATATAATCTCCACACCTGACCGACGACGTCCTACTCAAATGGTACATGTTAATCTTATAAAACCATATCGTGCACCTGCTAATGTGGTAAGTCACATCTCTTCTCAAACGGTTTCTGTTGATACCACAGTTCAGTTCAAAACCAGGAGGTAGATGAAGAAAACTCCTTCAGAGGATAATCTTGTATCATGGAAGGATCTTCTCAACAGCCAAGTATTAGAATCCTTGCCAAGTTATCTTGCAAAAATCCCACCCTTAATCATCGTAAACTTTAAACTAAGTTACTGCTGGAGTATTCAGATGTTTGTTCAGATCAATTAAAAGTCAGTGACACAATTAAGCATGATATCATTTTAGAGCCAGAACTACATACATAAGGCAGCCATATTTATGAGTAGTTGGTTAGAAATAGACTGGAATCTCTAAGAAAGGAGGTTCAATACTTATTAGATAATATTTTTAGCTGAACCCAGTGCGTCACCTTGGGCTTCACCGTGCATTTTAGTACCCAAAGCCAGTGGTCAACTACGGCTATGCACAGATTACCGCAAATTAAACAAAGTCACCATTAAAGACTCATTTCCTCTACCTCGAATTAATGATATCTTGGACAACATAGGGAAGGCAAAAATCCTAACACAAATAGATTTGATGAAAGGTTACTATCAAGTTCCTTTAACTGAAAAGGCAAAAGAAATTTCTGCCTTTACCACCCCATTTGGTTTATTTTCTTATACAGTGTTACCTTTCGGACTTACTAATTCTCCTGCTACCTTTCAGAGAATGATGAGTAACATTATCGCAGGCTTACCTAACACCTACGTGTACCTGGATGATGTGATCATTGTCAGTGAGAATTGGGACGAACATCTACATCTTCTAAGGCAACTACTCGAACGGTTTCGCAAAGCCAAGATAACCATTAATTTAGTAAAGAACACATTTGGCAGAGCGGAAGTAACTTATTTAGGCCATCGCATTGGCAATGGTCACATCGCCCCGACGAAGAAGCCAATATCCTAAGTATAAAGCAATTTTCCTATTCCTTCTAACAAAAAAGAGTTAAAGATCTTCCTTGGTATGATATCTTACTATTTCAAGATTTGTGCGAGATTTTCTCTTCATTTGCTGCCCCACACTATAGATTAACATCATCAAAAGTAACTTTTTCCTGGACTCCAGAAATGAATACGATCTTTCAAAAATTAAAACATATTCTAATATGTAAACCCATACTCAAGGCTCCTGACTTAAGAAAGATTTTTGTCTCCAAGTAGATGCCAGTGCTACCGGCTATGGAGCAGTCATGCTGCAAACATCCACTCCCACAATTCCAGAAGAGGACATAAACTCTAGACTCCCTCCTACCCATCGCCTACTACTCAGGGTATTTTCCGGGGGAGCACAGACTCGATGGGCTACCATCGAGAAAGAGCTGTATGCCATAATAGCAGCTCTCCAGCATTTCTCACCATACCTCGAGGGTCATCAGAAAGTAATAATTTACACAGACCATCGTCCTTTAGTGTATTTGGAACGTTCCCGACTACAGAATCAAAAACTTCTAAGATGGTCATATCACCTAACCAGATTCAACGTTGAACTTCGGACCATCAAAGGCATCAACAACTCCATAGCAGATGCCTTATCCCGTTTCCCAAGACAGTCTGCAGAATAAAAAGATACTGTTGGGGTCGACCTGATTTCCACCCATATAACAGCTATCAGGGATTGCTGTTATCCTACAGGGGAGGAGCTGTGACGAGCTGTCACATTAAATATTGTAAATAAAAAAAGAATTATTAAAAATACAGTTTTGTATTTTCTGTAAACATTCTTGTAAATTGTTCTGTTCGTATTTAAGCACGTTCTGTTCCTGTTTAAATGCTCCTTGGACACTCTCTAGTCCAGTACTTCAAAAAGTTTACATTTGTTCTGAAGATAATGTAACAAAGGAGAGAATCACAGCTGTTCATACAGTCAACATCTGCTCGCTATTTTTTTATTGGTGCTTAATTGTGGTGTAAAAGTGATTATTATTATTATATTAGTGGGTGCATTATAGTTTTTGTTTTTTTGTAGTTAAAGTTAAATATTTTTCGAGTGTTTCCTTATTCTTGTGCCTGGATCTTGGTGTTTTTTGGGTTGGGTTATTAGATTATTTATTAAGTGCAAAGTAAAGTTAAGTTTAAAGTGAACATAATTCAGTGATAAACTGCAACAGACATATTTTGTTTTGGTGGTAATTTTTTTTATTATTGCCCGCTGACTGGTATTATAACAAGGCCATTACATCGTTACCATACCACCTGGTAAAGAATATACTTGCAGTGGTGACAATATATATATATATATATATATATATATATATATATATATATATATATATATATATATATATATATATATATATATATATATATATATATATATATATATATATATATAAAGAGAGAGAGAGAGAGAAAGAGAGAGAGAGAGAGAGTATAAATGTGCAATAAAAAACTTTGGATTAAAGCTAAGGACTATATTTCGGGGGCCTGCCTACCACCCTTATAATCCTTAGCTATAAAACAAAGTGTTTCAGTGGGCCTTTTATACTTGAGAGGTATCCTGTTTTAACAGAGGTATTTATATATATATATATATATATATAGTATATATATATATATATATATATATATATATATATATATATGTGTGTGTGTGTGTGCCTGTGTGTGTAAATTAGATATAGGTATAAGAGTAAAATAAAGTCTTAAAAGACTAGAAAGACTCAATATAAGAATGGGGAAGAGTAAACACAAAAATGAAACGATATAACCCAACAAATAGCCAGAAAAGAGAGTAAAAAGAAAACCAATAAAGATGGGAGGAGAGTATCAGGAGGAGGACACATATTCCTGATACCACTTTCCCGTCCGAGCGGCCAGGAAAGGCCAAGGGTTATACAAGACCGTATTTAAAGGGAATCTGTCGGGAATAGATGCAATCATGGTATTTACCTTTTTACGCTACATTTCCTTATTGTATTATACTCCCAAAGTCTCTTATATTTTCGTGATACTCTGGCTGTGTCTCACTGAGAGGAAACTATTGCTTGTCGAACTTACACGATAAGATTTTAGATTTTGTTTGTATATCCATTTCGAATTTTTATTTCTTTAGCTCTTATTTTTGGTTAAATGATGTTTATTTTGCCGTGTGTGTTTGTGTTACTCTGTTCCAGTATTCATGATACGTTACATAATTAAACTTGCAAAACATGATTTTGAATATCTTTTGCATATCCTTTAATATCATTATTAGAGGCAAATTGTACTTTTGCTTTGTGTCTTACTTTTTGAGTCACTGACCTCGTTATATGTTCCTACTACGAATATAAATTTAATGTTAAGGAATATAGAATTTAAGCCCGGTAATGTTGCTTGGGAATTTCGATCCTGCCAATGGACATTGCAACGGAACGAGGTACACCCTCATGGAGCTAAAATCCACGTTATCGAAGCAGTGATAGCAATGGGCTCTCACAACGGCAAATGTCGTTCATCCCCCAGATTCCTCTGATGCCTTCGGACAACCAGTTTCCATTCCAGTTACGGCGCAGGCAGTTTCCCATCATACCTGGCCTCTCATTCACTGCAAACAAGTCGCAGGGCCAGACTTTGGATTGTGTTGGCGTGTGTCTGCCGTCACCCATGTTCACGCATGGCAATGAGCAGAGCAACTGACTCTGCCAACTTGAATTTAAGTTGTGGATAAACTGATAATATTGTGTACAAAGAAGTTCTGTAGTAGGTATGTATAAAAATCGCCTTATTTTAATATTTGGCTGAACAAATAGTATATATAAATTTTTCACTCTGCACCTGTATTTTATTACCCATCGTAGATGGGTAAGTTTGCTAGTGACAGTATCATGATGAAGAGGGAATGCAGGAAGGGAGGTTACTTCACTTTGAAGAAACATCATCTTTTTTATCTCTTTCGATTACTGCATATAAATATGTACTACCTTTTCCAGGCAATACTGAAGAATGTAAATTTCCATAATGTTCTCATTCTTTTTCATCTGACAGAGACGAAAGCAATTTCTTAAGTGTTTTTTCCTTTCGACTGGTGTATAATGAATTTTGATTTTTGGAAAATGAAAATGAGGATTTTTAAAACAACAACTTTTTAAATGTTTGATCAATGTTTAACGAATAGGCCTATTTTTGATGGCGGGGAGAGTCCCTTCGACTTGCTTTTCATTCCTTTATTGGATTCCAGTGAATATCTTTGATTGAGGGGGAGGAGGTTTCAATAATACTTGCATTTTCCCCCTTTGTTCAGTATCTAAATCAAATACGACTTTTGATTGAAAAGTATTTATTCACATCTGCCTAATCGCCAATTTCCTTTTTTATAACAATGGAGTTCATTGCTGCAAAACTCAAAATAAACATCTTATTTATATATTCCCACATTTCTGGCAACGGTAAGGCATTGTCGCCAGTTTCTTGCTCACAAAATGAATAATGAATCTGACACTGGTAACCTGGAAACGCTCTAGGTAGAAAAGCGAAGCTTTTTAGCGTAACAAGTGAAGTGATCAGCTCCATCTCCCTCCCCATAGCAGTACGTCATTTGACATCCCGTGCGCGCCATCTTTCTTGGCCATTTGATAATAACGGTGATTTTAAAATTCACCTCACTGACAAACGAAGCATTAAGATGCATATGTTTAAAGAAATTTATCTGCTTTGAATAATATTTTTCTCTCATATCCCCGAATATTTGCATAAACTCGAGTTACACCCCATATATATATATATATATATATATATATATATATATATATATATATATATATATATATAATATATATATATATATATATATATATATATATATATGTATATGTATATATATTAGGGCTTGTGCCTTGTATGATAAGGCGCCCTATGAGGTAATGTTAGACTAGCGATAATCTTACGCTAAGTCGGTTGGTATTGCACTTCCATCTTCAATGGAGTGTCTGGGGGTTTGTAGATCACTTACGAAGTCGGTATTATCTTGTTGGTTATTACGACGATGTGTTAAACTCATGTTGGTTCGGTGAGGAGGTTCTTGTAGAAAACATAAGTATAAAAAAAATTATATATTCTTCTGAAGTTTTACATGGTGAAGATCAGGTATGATTGTACAAGTCTTCTAATAACGATAGCTTGATCGCTTCTGCCAATGATGATGGCTAATCCTATTCCTCTACATGATAAAGCTTAGGTAAAGAGGTACAGGTCTTCTAATGACGATAGCTAACTCTGTTCTCCTTGTCTACCATCTCTGTTACAAGTTATGAAGGAAGCAGATAGTAGCTCGAACATATGAACATACTATCAGATGACATAGTTTCATACGAACACACAATCAAATGAGACACGCTACAGATCACGTAGGCCGTTTGAATTATAGGTCGGGGTAGTTGTCTCAAGCAGGGAGCTTGGACTAATGTTTATAAACAATTGAATGACTACAGGTGACGGCATGTTATCTTAGCCTACATACTTATTGTATACGTCATCTTTAGCGTCTCTAGTCTGATCACATTCCTGCAAGCAATCTGGTTGACCTCTTTAGTTTTAGTCTTTTATATATATGGACTAACATTCCATATTTTTATTATGTAAACACTTACATCAGCTCGGTCAGCTACCAAACCAACTACTGAATATAACTCAACTTGACATGCAATTGACTTATAGGAGTGTGATACAGACACTATGTGAATATATATAGATAATATATAAAATACTTATAAGTAAAAAAAATTAATGGTGTACACTAATACAGATTCAAGTAATATATAAAACAATGATAATGGTAAATAATAGTGATCACGTGATATATAATGATACAGTTTTTCACTTCATCTCATTAAGATACATATGCTACAGAAAATACTAATGTACTCCGATAAATTGCATAGATGAAGATTAACATGATAAAAATCATATTTTAATTGATAACAATTTTCATATATGAATTGATAAAATTATTAATGTTTATGCTGATTGATTCGTTGATTTTTATGCTAACTGTTATATATCTGATTCATTAATCAATATACTAACTCATATATAACTGCATAAAAAGGTAATAGATTGATTATAGGCTACCTGATTTGTTTATACATATGTATATGGATTCATATAATTATGATTAATATATGTGCACTTTAAATAGATTCCTATTGCGTACACGCAAAGATATATTTCGATTCCGTTATTTATGATCATTTATATATAGATTCCTAGTGCGTACACGCAAAAAATATATTTCTATTTTTGTTATTTATGATCATTTTATATATAGATTCCTAGTGCGTACACGCAAAAAAATATATTTCGATTCTGTTATTTATGATCATTTATATATATAGGATACATGACCGAGGTTATACTACTTCACATTTAACTAGCTTTCGAACCACTTTTCGTCCATTACACAGTTCCAGACAACCACCTATAGCCCAATGAAACGGCCGATTTCACAGGGTTAAAACAAGGGAAAAAAAATTTGCCTGGGCGGGTCCAACATTCTATATTGCGCTCATACTTATTCTCTGCATCCTAAGCTACACGATTACGTTCGCGATGAATAGATCATCCCAGCACGAGTCCTTCGCCAGCAAAGTAGAGTTGAATATCCTTCGGGTCGTAATTGTCGGAAGTATTGTCCCTTTCGTAGTCGATTCCGACAGCCGCCGGAGCATTCCGCATGAAACGAGATTAACGACGAGATACGGTGTCGGTCGAAGAAGTCCATGAAATTCCTTTCACATTGTAGGCGGTTGTTACTTGACTGTAGTCGTCCGCTGCGACGAACGATTTTTTGAAGTTGCGATGTGAAACTCTCGTACTGCAGGATACTGTAACCAGGTTCCATTAATCAGCCTGCAAGTGAAATTATACTTGTCACAAGGGCAAAGTAAATTCAGACGACATCCAAATACGGGGATGGGGGGGAGGGAAGAGAGCTATTTAGACCAGACTTAACCCACATGAAATTCGCTAATATTTTTGGAATTCAAAAGAGTCCGCTGTACAAACTTTTTTATCCATGGCATTAACAATGAGTGAACCTATCCAGGTCTATGATGACTGTAAAAATATCCATAATTATAACAAATAAACTGATATCAATACAAATCCCAAAGAAAATTCGATATTACTGGTAGTAAATTACTAGACAAAGAAGTGGAAAACGGAGCTATTTGTAAGATTGCCAGGCAACATAAGAGTCAAAGAGAAGATTAATCATGATTCTGTATTTCTCTATGCTAACTGAAATTAAGTTGTGATAAAATCTGATCCTATGTGCCCCTAACAAAAGTTTCATATTAAATTTTCTCGCGCGCATCCTCTGAGGTTAATTTAAAAAACGTTTATTAATAGGTAGGAGATGCAACGAAAAAAACCCCTATGTAACTAATTTCTAAATAAACTTTGGGTTTTTCAAGAAAATGTGACATTTTCCCATGAATGTGAATTACCTGGATTGTAATAAGCTAATGTTGCAAGTAAATAATCCATATCCATATCGTGATACTTCTAAATGTCTATGAGGTTCAGAAAAAATTAATTCATTTTGATGTTATAGAAATTCTATTTCCTTATTTTGTTTATTAATTTTAAAATGATTGCAAGTTGCATTGCGCATACCGATAGACACCTGTACCTAACGTCTGCCTTGCCCATGAGAAGTTCGGGCTAAGCATTCCTTTCTCCAGTCAATCTGCTTTTGCAAGCAGAGACGACACACAGATGAAGCTTGTTTAAGCAGATTATTGAGGTTAAAAGGAACAAATGCTGATACGGCAATGATGACGTCGTCACTTGGCAGGAGATTGCTCTCAGCCAGCTAAGAGTTACGTTACTTGCTGTAATAAATACGACTTTAGGATAAATTTTTTTGTTTTTAATACTCGACCCACATGAGAAGAATGTCTGAAAAAAAAAACAGTACCAAAATTGAACAATATATTAGTTTCATGTTGGAAAACTGCATAATTGTAATTATGTTAAATTAAATATTCCTTATTCAAACTAATGAAAAAAGGTTTCCACTACAAATTCATATATATTATTAGCCCTGTATAAGATTCATATAGGATTATTTCATAGATAACATTTTCACTTCTAGACTTCCTGACTTTAAAATCTCTTTTATTTTATTTTATTTATTTATTTATTTATTATTATTATTATTTTTTTTTTTTTTTTTTTATTGACTACGAATATAAAATCACCGGGACAGACAATATGTCAGTAGGTTTTGGATATGTGTTTGAACTTTTAGCTTATTTGTCATTACTAAAGCGTTAAGTTAGAGTTCAAATCTTTACGCATATATATTTGGATATTTAATGGTTACGTTTTGCTTATTGATATTATCGTGATTCCTTTTTTATTATAATTTGTAACCCTTCCGACTTCTTACAGAGTGTATTATATTGACTCCACTTGTATCCATATTTATTTTATTTTTTCTTTTATATTTATTTATTTATTTTTTTTTTTTCTATTTTTTTTCTATATATATTTGATAAATTAAATGGTTGGCTTGAATATGTGGAAAAGTGTTTTCTAGCGGCGTACCGTATAAGGCTACTTGCGGCATCAATTCTATAGATAGATAATATAAATGATAAAGGTATTTAAAACCGCGAGAACCGCTATAATCCAGTTCGGATCCAATATCACGAGTTGTAACTCGTAAGACATTGACACTTCCTATTTAATTATCCGTTATTCTACCAAACCGATTGACTCTGGGTGATAAAATATATTATTGGTTTTCTTAATGGAAAGGAATTCACACAACGTGTTAAGGAGATTATTATTGATTTACACCACCCGAGTCACAGATTATTATGTGTTGAATTCCATATTTACTGATTTAGCACTCATAAATATTCGTAACGCACTCATTGCGGTGTTTGTTTTTTAGTGCTATTAATTCTATATAACGTGACAAGGAAACTTATTAACACTAAGAAGTGTTTATTCCCTCTGTCAGACTCGTAATTCTGTTAATAATTCTACGTATATTCTTTCAAGGATTGATTTGGCACAGGATAGGCCCTTAAACTGACAGGTGTCTTAGTGTATCCCTTGTTTTCATGACGTGTTATAATTAGTTATGTGCTTTTTAAATCTGTAAGCATTGTAGCCAGTAAAATAGTGATTTGGCTTTCTGTGACATAGGAGGGAACCCTGGATGACGGAATGCAACCAGTTTATGACGATTGGTATGAGAGAGATTATTACTACTACCTGGTCGTTAGTCACCTGCTGTGTTCTTCGGGTTTTCCTCGTCACGGACCTACATATAATATTACATTTGATTACATTATTCTGATACACATACTTTAAATATACTTTTGCTTTAGGGTTTCTGCTCGAAGTGTTTATTGTTTTTGCCTAGCCACTGACCCTGTTTCCGTTTCGAAGTGTTTATTGTTTGGTGTTTATTGTTTTGCTTATCGCTGTTGACACTTGCTTTGTTCAGTTTGTAACAGTTCTGCGCTCCGACCCAGATATTCAATGCTCGCGATCTCTTGGGTTAAGGAATTTTCTTGTTTAGATACGGTTTTAACAATAGGCACGGATGTTTCTATATCTTTTAGTCCAATTAATGGTTCTTTGCTGTATGGTGCGGGATTGCGGGATAATGCGTCAGCTATGATATTTGCTTTCCCAGGTAGATATCTTATCTTGGCTCCAAAGACCTGAATGATCATTTGTCACCGAGTTCCTTTGGACTGTGATTAAAGCCTTTGAAAAAACTCGGTAAAGGACTCATGTTCAGTAAGGACTTTATCAGGATAGCCATAGATTATGAACTTAAAACGTACTAGTGAGTTAAAGATACCTAGCCCTTCCTTGCCTATTACTGCATATTTACTTTCAGAGGGCTTTAGTTTACGTGAATAAAAAGCTATAGGGAAGAACTGTTTATCATATTACTGAAGTAATACCCTCTTACCCCTTGGTCTGAGGCGTCTGTTGCAATAAAAAAAAATTCCTTATTTAAATCAGGGATTTTTTAAGTTAGGTGAGCTGCATTATTCCGCTTTTAAGATATCGAACGCCTGTTGATGCTTTTTAGACCATAATAAATCTACGCTCTTCTTCGTAAGATCTGTTAAAGGAGCTGTCATGATTGAAGAGTTACATATTTCCATACGATTGTAATACCCCCTATTGCTCAAAAGTGCTGTAGCCCCTTTTACGTTAATAGGTACCGGAAAGTTATGAATAGCCGACACCTTACCATGGATTACTTTAAGACCTTGACTAGACACATAAAACCTAGATAAACATGTTCGGTTTTTAAAAACTCACATTTAGATATTTTACTCTGAGATTATTTGTCTTTGTCTCTGTAGCACTAGCTCTAGTTTATGTGAATGTACTTCTAAGGTATTAGAAAAGATTATAAGACCAACCAATAGGCATGTAGGGTATCCCCTAAAAGTCTCCAAACACTATATTGTAATTGGGGCGCAACGTAAGCCGGAGGCATACGTAAAAATTGATAATGTCCCGTGTGTGCTGAAAACGGTGTATGAGGTACAATCACTTAGGTAATGGTATCTGGTAAAAGCATTTAAGTAAGTCCAAGCTGGTGAAAAATTTATTCTAACCTAACAGAGATAAGATGTCGTCGGTACATGGCACTGGAAACTATCGGGAGTCGTTTCCTTGTTTAAGCGTCAGAAATCTACGCAGATACGCCAAGTCCGATCTTTTATGGCATGACGTTTGAGTTGGGAAAAATTATATGGGCTTATTTGATTTCCTAATGGCTCCTATTACTAACATTTTTCAACTTCGTCATTTATCTCTATTTTGAAATTTCATTGGGGTTCTACACGAAGGTACGTATATAGCTTTATGTTTGTCCTTAGACCGTGTTTTGTGTTAAATTACATCCGTTTTTTCCAGAGATCACTCGCCAGTGGAGAAACTTCCTGGTATTCAGGTAAAAGATAAAAAAAATTTCTGCTGAATCACCTCTGCTTGAATGACTTTACGGATATTACTTTAGATAGATTATCAGAGAGATTCATCTACGACTGGTTGGGCGGGATTAAAAATTAGCAACAATAAAAAATGCGATATTTATATGTATAGGTTTTTTGTGGATTACTATATTAACTTGTTGCTACGAGTCAACCGTGTCTAGGGCTTTGTTCGCGGAAATCGTTATATTTCAGAGTGTCGGGAAGGATTAAAATTTCATTTCCCAGCAAAGTCTTTTTACATGCACTAAGACATTCGAGGGTGCATGTTTCTCGAGATTTTGCGTGCAAACTGCGACTGCGGTTGTGGGAGAATTTTGTTGGGTCATTTGAACAATGTTACGATTTATGAGACAAATGTATAGTTCCTCTATATAAGTTATTATTTGATTAACTGTCTCTTTTTGTTCAAACGGATTTCAATATGTTTGAAGGTTTATAGGATTTTCATTTGATAAACACGCCTTATTTTGCAGGATGTAAGATAATATTTTGTATACCCCTAGATGAATCTTACAATTACACTAGATACAGATCAATGTTTTTTTATAACTATAGAGGTATCTGTAAACGCTCGCTTATCCGGACTTCTCATTAGGGAAGTTCGAACAACAGACGGTGAGTCCGTAAATACAGGATATTACGTGTACTAAAGGAATAAACAAGATATTCTAATTTTCACGGCGCGTACAGTTGGGCTTTATCCACCACTACTTATAATAACTTACGTATTAAAAAAAAACGAAAACCTGCTCTGATTACTTTATACGGTCGTGTGTTTCATAGGAAAAATCCTTTTTAATTCAAAAAGATATTGGCATGTATAAACCAACATCGCTTTTCCCCACTCTGCTAGAGTCGCTTATTGTGTGGAATTTGCTATGCTTTGAACACTTCGGCAGTTTTTGACTGACCTTGACCGCTTGACTAGGTGACACAGTCACCGAGCTTGCTTGTTTGATTCTGAACGGGCTACTGTTTCTATTTCTTTTTGTAATAATTAGGATTCCTTCTCTTTATTACCATCGGCAACGTATTGTGTGTTTTTAGCATTATGTTGCTGGTTACGTATAAAGCAATGAATGACGAGCTATTAGGAACTGAGCGATTACTAATAAGACAAGTTATCTCTACTGTATTCAATATTAACTGTTTGTACTTCATTCTTTGCTAAAATTTGAAATAGTGAGGGATCCTGGTCAGCGCATTTTGCCTGATGAAAGTTTTTTTACAGACATGTTATTCCTTGCAATCCAGCCATATTTTTTAAAGTTAAGTTGAGTCATTGAGGTTCGATATTTTATATAACTCAAAAAACTCAAGGCTAAAACTGCGATCGGGACTTGCAAAGGAGCATTTATTGTCATGACCCGAAATAGTGTTACCTCTAATTTATATAGATTTGTACGGGTGTTCCACTTGTTTTTTGTGTGTTTTCTAATCACTACGGTGCTTAACGACCCTATCCATGCATCTGTATAAATACAGACGTCCACTGCGTAAACGCATATTCACTGTTTAATATGATTTGTTACGTAAGGGATTAATAATCCCCCAATCACCCCAAAATGATAAAATTAACATAGTGATGATTATGATATTTCAGTAGAACTTCTGGAAACAGACACTCAAAGATAAAACTCGCAGTAGCGAAATCTCAATGATGTAGATAATTTCTGTAAAAAAGTAAGATTAAGAATGTCTCGTAACTTCAGCCACAGGAATAACGAAATTCGACCTGCAAAGGAAACACTCAAAGTTACTCCAAATGATAAAAAATTGTACTTAGCTTGCTTTTGTGGGAAGTCACGGTGTTCCGATAACGACACACGGCCTTGGTCCTCCTTCTCTATTTAGCGGATGACCTGGTTTGGCTTGAGTTTCCTCCGTGCGCGTTGTTTCGATGATTCGAGCCCTTGACAGATCCGATGCTGCAGACGCGTTCGGTTTGTTTTCTTGAAGTGCCGGAAACGCTCACTAACGATGTTTTCTTGAATGATTCTAATGAGAGACGAAGCTTGCGTTGCCGTAGGAAAAAGACACGTCGGTTTTGTTTCTTGAAGTTATTCACTAAATGATGATACTAAGTTGGTTGAAGAATCTGTTGCTTTCATCGTCGTTGAAGAGGTTCTATTGTTTTCTGAAGTCGCTCACTAACGATGATACTAGGTTGCTTGAAGAATCTGCTGCTTCCGTCGTCGTTGACTTCTTATGATACATGATTTATTATTCTGGTTTTTCTTGTAGGACGTTGTAGAGTTCTTCTGGTACGCTGGCCACCAATATTAGGGCTTGTGCCTTGTATGATAAGGCGCCCTATGAGGTAATGTTAGACTAGCGATAATCTTACGCTAAGTCGGTTGGTATTGCACTTCCATCTTCAATGGAGTGTCTGGGGGTTTGTAGATCACTTACGAAGTCGGTATTATCTTGTTGGTTATTACGACGATGTGTTAAACTCATGTTGGTTCGGTGAGGAGGTTCTTGTAGAAAAGAAAACTAAGTATAAAAAATTATATATTCTTCTGAAGTTTTACATGGTGAAGATCAGGTATGATTGTACAAGTCTTCTAATAACGATAGCTTGATCGCTTCTGCCAATGATGATGGCTAATCCTATTCCTCTACATGATAAAGCTTAGGTAAAGAGGTACAGGTCTTCTAATGACGATAGCTAACTCTGTTCTCCTTGTCTACCATCTCTGTTACAAGTTATGAAGGAAGCAGATAGTAGCTCGAACATATGAACCATACTATCAGATGACATAGTTTCATACGAACACACAATCAAATGAGACACGCTACAGATCACGTAGGCCGTTTGAATTATAGGTCGGGGTAGTTGTCTCAAGCAGGGAGCTTGGACTAATGTTTTATAAACAATTGAATGACTACAGGTGACGGCATGTTATCTTAGCCTACATACTTATTGTATACGTCATCTTTAGCGTCTCTAGTCTGATCACATTCCTGCAAGCAATCTGGTTGACCTCTTTAGTTTTAGTCTTTTATATATATGGACTAACATTCCATATCTTTATTATGTAAACACTTATCATATATATTATTATATATATATATATATATAATATATATAATATATATATTATATATATTATATATATATCTATATATAATATATATATATATAGTATATATATATATATATATCTAGATATATATATACATCTATATATATATCTATATATATATATATATATATATAGATATTATTATATATATATATATATATATATATATATATATATATATATATATATTTATATATATATATATATATATATATATATATATAGTATATATATATATATATATCTATATATACTATATCTATATGTATATATATATATATATATCTATATATATATATATATATCTATACTATATATATATATACATATATCATAAAATATATATATACTTATATATATATATATATATATATATCTATACTGTATATATTATATATATATCTCCTATATATTTATATATATATATATATATATATATCTATATATATATATATCTATATATATATATATACCTATATATATATATATTCATATATATATAACAATATATATATATATATATAATTCTTATATATATATATATATCTATATATCATATATTATATAAGGCATTTGTAGCTTGATGCATATATATTTACACCCACACATATGTATATATATATATAATATATATCTATATATATAATCTATATATATATATATATATATATATATATATATATATATATATATATATAGTATATATATATATATATATATATATATATATATATATATATATATATTATATATATATATATATATATATGTATATATACACACACAGATATATATATATATATATATATATATATATATATATATATATATATATATATATATATTGCATCAAGCTAAAAATGCCCTTTAATATCTTATTCGCTCTACCTTGGAATTAATATATTTTCATATATGCTAACCAAAGGGGAGTGTTTTAGTTGGTATTATATCTATATTTGTCCTCTATCAAACCCCGCAATATGGTCTGGATTAGATACATACGAATACATGATACTTTTACTTTCTGGGATGATAGCTTGGGAGATTTCAATGAATTTTTCAATCAACTAAATTCGCTAGTTCCGACTATAAAATTTAAACCAGAATGGGAAAGAGAGGGGAAATTGTCGTTCCTAGAAGTACTAATCATAAGAGAACAGAATAAATATGCTTTCACAGTATACAAGAAACTCTCTTTCGCTGTTTCATTTATTCATCTCCTAAGTTACCACGATGTATCCGTAAAGACCATGGTCGGGTGCAACCTATTTCTCAGGGTGCTTAATAAACAAATAGACTTCAACAATAAAATAAAAAATTCCTTACAATGAAAACATCCAAAAAAACCACATTTTCCATTATCTCAAGTCCATCGGGAGTTCGCTCATTAACATACCTAAATAAAAGAGAAGAAGCCGGGCTTTACAAGATATGGTTTAGCATTTGTAATATTTACGTTGGGGAAACCGATAGATCCATCTCGCAAAGATTAGCAGAACACAAAAGATCAGTGGGATATGCCTCAGAGAACTTGGGGCGGAGCTGGGTTTGAAAAGTAGCTGTCCGTATAAAAGAAAAATGCTAGAATCTATTATCATTAATCAAACCAACAATATGAACCTGTGAGGAGGACACTGGCAATCGGATGACATCGACGAACTAATCCTTGGACCGCTCCTCAAGCAGGTGTCCAAGAACATCCAACTGAGGCCAAAAATCACCAGGAAATAATTTAATTTCCACCCACACTAGGCCAACAACAACGACTAACTGCCACACCTACATATGATTTGTATATATTCTCTTATAAAACATCCTATGTCCATACTTTACCAGTGATCAGAAGCATAAGGAAGTGCTCGAAATATGTGGTTGCAACGTTAAAATAGTGTTTTATGGGCCTTTCATCTTCATATCGTACTGTTGTATTATAGTAAATGACATTTATATATATATATATATATATATATATATATATATATATATATATATATATATATATATATATATATATATATATACATATATATATATATAACTTAAAGGTCTGTCCACACTAGGAAACGTAGTTTGAAAACAGTTTCCTATTGTGGACAGGTCTTTTGAGTTAGCTCATTTCTTGCCAAACCGATACCTGACGAAGTAAGAGTGTGAGAAATTATTCACCTCCCTTCTCGATACTTCCCCCATTTTGGTAGATCTGTTCATATTTCTGAGATCTTGTGAGTTCCTTGAAAATCTTCCTTGAGACAATCCCATTGGAATTGGAGCCTTCCTCAAGGTTGTACTCCGTGTAACGTCACCAGGCCGGTAAAGCTTCAGTTTCTGGCTAAAGAAATGGGAAATCACCGACATGTGACCAGGGATGCTACTAATGTCACCGTCATCTCGCGAGAGCAAAAAGGTAATCCAGCGAGACTTTTGGCTGCATTGTCCATTTTCAAGCTCCTGCATTGAGCTGCCCCACGTGGTCCTAAAATCTCCCTCCAATCTTATGCATCTCGACCAGACTCCACTAAGATAAAGTGTTCCTTCATTCTTATGCTGAATTCCATTTTCTTTTCAAAGCGCGTTTTCTATCAATACCCTGACGAGTCAGCTCAGTTTGTGAAATTAATATTCAAGGCTCGCGCTGGAAGTGCTATAAATAACGCTATTTGGATGCATAAGCTATTTCGCATTCAAATCGGGTTATTTACAGCACTATCAGTGCGAGCCTCGATTCGATAGATTTCGCTATTTTTCCAAGGTAATTGTGTGCGTTTTCCATTCAAAGACGGTGCGTGTTAAGCTGTGGAAACACTCAGAGCGTCGTGTGCTTCTCACAGCTGATATAACTACTTAGTTCTACCCAATGGTGTCCCTTTTCAAAATGATCAAACCATAATTTTTCACTCAAAAGGGCACTTCTGTAAGCCTGTCTGCTTAAATTCCCCATTCTTCTGATCTAAGAGTTAAATTGTAAATACAATTAACTGTTAAAGTAAAAAATAAGTGTTTATCTGAAATTCCCCTGGTTAAAGTAAGGCCTTCAGCCCATTCTTAATTCTATCTAAATTTACACCTGCCCCACTGATTACAGTCAGATCCACTATTCTTACGGTAAGTTATTTTGTAGAACAGTTAAGACTCAAGAAGTTCATAAAACTAAGGTCAAGCCCAAAAAAAATAACAGTTTATATATATATATATATATATATATATATATATATATATAATATATATATATATATATATATATATATATATATATATATATACGTGGGAGTGAGTGTGTGTGTGTGTAAGCCGATACCTATGTATGCATATATACCTACAAGGAAAATAAGAAGATATGTACGGACACTTATGGGGTAAGATCAAATTAATATTAATCTTTACCATATATCTAAATTTATGTCTATAGCTATTGTTATTTTGCTGTGCTTCAATAAACGCGAACTATGATATTGGAGATTCGATAACAAACATTATCAGGAATAGCTTCACTGGAATCCTATTTTTACTATCTGCCTCCAAAAAAGAATCCTTGAATTATTTTCTTTATTTTATGTACCAATAGAGACATACTATCACACATAAGATTGAATAGCTCTTCTTATTTTGATATATGGGTTTTCTTCTGCCATAAGGAATTATAGAAGGGTGGAAAAGCAAGCTGGAAAATGCCTATAAATTTTTTGCACGTATATATAAGTCATTGTTATTTTCTCATCTAAAATTTATGGGTGAAGAGAAAATATAAATAACTTAATGAAAAATATATTTTATTATTGTATGTTCCAAATAATAGTAACTTTATTAAGGCTAAGATCTATATATATATATATATATATATATATATTATATATATATATATATATATATATATATATATATATACATATATATATATATATATACATATATCCAAACAAATTTAACACGTGCCGTCATGAGGAAGGTTTTATTTGCTTTTTTTGGGTCCATACAGTTTTTCCACTCTTTGAAAATTAACAGAAATTATTCATCGTTAACTTTCTTTCAGTCACGTAAATGAAACCCTAATGATAAATATTCTCTCTTCTGTTGCTCATTCGTCGATTCTCATCTCTGATTCCAGGAAAGAGCTTTTAATGACGACGAACCCTAAATGCTACTCCTCCTCTAAAGGGATCTTTTTCCCTTTTATCTAAAACTTCTATAGAGGAAGAAGCTCGAAGCGTAAACAGAGCCTTCGGGCAAATAACTTTCATGGGGGAAAGAAAGAGGAAGGAAATATTTTCGTGGTTTTACAAAATCCTGAAAGGGCGTTCCAGTAAATAGGGGTCCTGGGAGTCAAGTGGAAATATATTGTGGAAATCCCCTCTCCAAGAGAACCACAAGACAAGAATCTCTCTCTCTCTCTCTCTCTCTCTCTCTCTCTCTCTCTCTCTCTCTCTCTCTCTCTCTCTCTGTAAACAAAGGTACCTACGAATTATTCCAGCTATTTTTTTGAAACTTATTAAGCTTTTTACTCCTCTTGTCTTCTAGTCCAAAGCTGAGAGTAATTACTTTCCAAGCAGATACAATATTCTTTTCTCATATCTTCAGAGCTTTTGTTTTTTAAGAGTTATTGTTCGAGAAGTATTTCAGTGTTTCAGCTCCAGAATTATTCATCCGCTAAGGCATTTAGTTAATGTGAGCGGCATTTGGCTAATTTCTAGGTTACTGGCACGTGGGGTCTTGTTGTTTGAAGACATAAATATTGTAAAGTTTTTATTTTCCTTTTTTTTTATATTATTCACTCATGATTCATATTATGGACTAAATGCCTCCCGGTTTATTCAGACTTCACAGTTCTTGGTTCCAATATAATTTCATTTACAAAATAATGTTTATCATATAATTTTCAAATCTTTTCTTACAAAATTATGATTATTTTTTTTCTATTTCTGGTATACGTATTTACATTATTATAAACAAAATATTTATTTTTTAAAATATGTCTTTGTTATTTTTTTACTCCAATGTTTTAATCATTTACAACATAACGTTATTTCGCACATCTTTTCCAACATCTCTTCTTCCAAATCTAGAAAAAAATATTTTCCCTGTCTCCTTCGATACTCATTATTTCAGAGCTCTATCTTATTCATCTCATATAATGAACAATCTAACTTCAACTCTCTTGGTCACTGAGGATGCAAAGATATATCATCCAAAATTCAACAGTCACCTTTTTACTTTGCTATCTTATTCTTTGAAAATATAACAATAAAGTGATAGAATTGTGCTCTAAATTGACATCATAATGGGTGTTGTACATTAAATGTTAACTTCACATACACTCACCAGAGTAAAATAATGTTATTAAAATCTTTAGATCTGGAACATACAGGACTCACAAAGCCCTAGTGACAGCAAAACTTTAAACTGCATCCACACACGCATTGCATTGCTAATAATTCAAACTCGCTCTGGGTGTAAATCAAGAGGGATATTAATAATTATACCTAGCTGTATAATAGACACAATGAGAGGGTAAAACATGTCTTTGACATCAAAACAATAATAATTTATAATGCATATAAAAAAAGATGAGACACCACAAACAGTCGCCAAAATATGCCATTCTTATGGGAACATTAAACATTAGATTTACATGTTTACTGAAATTTTATTCTCTCGCTGCACAAACACACACACCTACGCAGACACACACACACACACACACACACACACACACACACACACACACATATATATATATATATATATATATATATATATATATATATATATATATATATATATATATATATATATATATATATATATATATATATATATATATATGGTGTTTCGAAATTAGAGCCCCCCCTCTACAACATAAACTAAAATTGATATGGACAAAAACAAAAGTAATTCAGAACAGGAATTTATTTAAGTTTCTCTCTGAGTATTTAATATTTTGTGTGGCCTCCATCTGCCTGTACCACAGCCTGAATTCTTGAGGGGTATGATTTTATCAAATTCTAAAAAGGCTGAGACTCAAACTCCATTTCCCTGAGCACTTCATTCACCTTCCTTCACAGGTCGTCGAGGCTTGGTATACCATCATAGTTCACTGTGCGTGCTTCAACACGATCCTTTAAGATACTACCAATGTTTTCACTCATTAAGGTCAGGGGAGCTACCTGGAAATGCACTTGACGAGAAAAAATCTATACCACTATTTCGAAGCAAATCCTGTGTCTGAAGAGCCTTGAAACATGGTGCCTTATCATGTAATTATGTGACTTCTTCAACAGATAAGACATTTTGAGGATTTTTGAGTAAAGGGAATACTCCACCAGTAAGCACAGTTTCTCTGAAGTATTCGCCATTCCATGACTGTCCATTTTTCTTTGATGATCAACATTAACCGTTTGAAACAGAGAAAAATTCCCAAACATTCAGGAAATTTCACAACTTGGCGATAGTGCACGTCATCGCAGATATCATCCAACTTTGCAGGCCAAATGATGTCATATTTATGATTTGGCTTCCTGGGTGTAAATGAAGAATTCATCTGATGCGGAAACATGTACAGTCTTCTCTCTGTTGCTGAGTGATGTTGGGGTTGCTGATAACATGAAATGGCTTGATACCAGATTTTTTCAACTCAATATACAGCACTATAACTTCTTTCCCCTTTTGTTTCTAGTTCAAGCGCCAATTTTGACTCCTGAGAAAGGACTTCAGGCCTTCCAATATTCTCACTATTTTCGCGATGACAGTCATATGGATTTTTGTTCCAGTTTCTTTTAACAAAGGATTAATTTCTTTTAATGTATTTAGCTATCCAGGAACGTGAAATGAAGGATGCACCAGCATCCCTGGCCTCTCTGAAGGTTATAGCCTGGATTTGGTCAATCCATCTGATTTCCTCCAAGTCGTTAGCCACGGCTGTATCTAACTCCGTCACTCAGTCTGAAAATAAGAGAAATGTAAGATGAAAAATAGCTTATTAGAAACTTAAGATAATGTACTTGGAGATAGGCTATAACAGAAAACTTCATAACTTTCCATTTGTTCTGTGGAGGGGGGTCTCTACTTTCGAAACACCCGGCATATAGATATACTATTTTTCCCATAAAGACACAGCATGAATCTCTCACGAAGTGTTTAGGAGAGACAGTGTTAGCCTCATGCTCATTTACTGATTCTAGCAGAGCCTGGTATCCGATTCGTCAGGATAGACTGGTGGGCATAACACGATCGTAACAAATTGAATGTGGCCCTTTGGCTCGTAGAAGGCCCATGTCTAAGCGTGTTTTGACATCCCGAAACACAGTACTGGATAAGAAGCCATAGGGTACCTAGTTTCTCTGAGGCCGGTGAAGTGCGTTTGATTTCAATTAAATTAATATGCGTGAATGTTTAGCCAACTTAGTTTAAACTACCTGCATTGGACTAAAGGGTTCAACTTCATGTATAAAGGAAAATTTATTATTATTATTATTATTATTATTATTATTATTATTATTATTATTATTATTATTATTATTATTATTATTATTATTGTTGTTGTTGTTGTTGTTGTTGTTGTTTTATGCAGACCATATTGCTTGAGAACTTGCGATGAGGCTAATTTACCTCCCTTGGAATTTGAGCTGAACGACCAATAAAAAAAATACCAACGCCATAATTATCGGCTCAACCATATGATTAGTCACTGGTCAGAGGTTCAAATCCCAAAGGAATAGGGTTGTCTTATTACTATCAGTGTTAAGACTGTTGTTGTTTATCATGAAATTTGTAAACCAATGCCGTTGCCTTCTTTGGTCTTCAAGTTGTTCAAAAAGTAGTGTGAGGTATATACACTAAAATCAGAGATCCGTTTGGTAATTCAAAGAAAATGAATTTTCAGAAACATAACTGGGTCGAGCTAATTTTTTCGTATATATTTTTAAAAGGTTATGAAAACCATAAACACATTTCTGATTTCTTTTTGTAATATAAAGTCATCGAAAATAGCGCAAAAATATCATGAAATACGAGTGGAACCTTATTTATACTTGCATACTGATATTGGAGACACTTGCAATAAAGAGATAAAGATAGTAGATATACTGGGTGATAAAATGCAGCAATAGCTTATAATAGATTATCGAATTTCACACATATTCTTGCTTTTATTATATACATTATTTTCATGTAAAAATCATTTACCCCTATTTCCGTCCATGTAATTTTAGTGTGAACTGACCAAAGGGATTTTATTTTCTGTTTACATTCATTGTTTCCACATGAAAATATGTAATTATAACGGTGAATTTTATCCCTTATTTATTCTGAAATTCTACGTAATTGGATTTTCTTCTCAGAAAGACCAATTAAATAGAAATTTCTTTCTGTAGCCTGATTATACGTTCATGCTTTCATAGACAAAGCATCAGGCACCACGTGGACAATACACGCACATATGCGTGCTCATTAACAATGAGACAATAAAAAGCAAAGCCATTGAAGGCCATTAGTGTTTACCCAATCTACGACATGATAGATGTCTTCCTAAAAGTACAAGTGATTTAAGCTATTATATGAATGAATGATTATGAAATTTAAGAATAACATCTCGTCACAATTATTGATGTGTTAAAAACGACAAAGGGTATCCATATTTTTCCTAAGTAAAGGCAGTAATCTACGGTTCATAAACTACTCGATTGTATTTGTCGACGTTCCAGCCTTTGATTTTGAGGGTTAGATCCTCATATAGCTTCCGTTATTGAGTGCGGAACTCTAGTAATAATATTTTCCACTACTGTGATGATCTGGCATAATAAGCATCGTATGAACAAAATTATTACGGCAATCATTTCCTTTTAGCCTGCTAGGATTCTTAACCTTTTGATGACTCAAGACCCACAATGAATTACCCAATATGGTTCCATAGCCCCATTGCTTATGTCCACTTAAGTCCTCTAAGTGGACAATATAATTTAATATACTACTATGAGATTCAGGGTCTCTGTAACACGGTTTTTTGGACTTTGCTCATTGTCAAAGCATCGGATGTAGCTGAAAGTTGACATATGTATATTTTACAACCACACACAAATTTTGTCAGCATTATCAATAACCTAAACCCCGATAGTTTTAATTTTTATAGAGTAAAAATGATCTAGCCGACGCCATGGCCAATGATTACGAGCCAAGAGTCGAAAAACATTCATTACGTAAGCAAGGTAAAC
Source organism: Macrobrachium nipponense (assembly GCF_015104395.2). Classification (NCBI taxonomy): domain Eukaryota; kingdom Metazoa; phylum Arthropoda; class Malacostraca; order Decapoda; family Palaemonidae; genus Macrobrachium; species Macrobrachium nipponense. Next base: position 39,184,436 of record NC_061095.1, on the reverse strand, counting down.
AAACTCCTTTGACTAAATGTTGCCCCGCCCATCGACCAGACAGAAATTCCATCGGCTCTGAAACCCAAAGACTTTATGAATGGCGGAACGATACATAGATGTGTGTGGGTATCAGTGCTAGCGTAGTAATACTACTGTAGCAGTAGTGCCGCAACAGTATAGCAGTAATATACATGAATTAAATGTTTAGGCCAACTGCTGGGATCCTTGAGGATCATTTAGCCCTTCTTACAGCTACTCGAGAAATTAGTTTTATAGCCAGAAGTTAAATTTTCTAATCCAACAATGCCCATGGTAGCCTTAAGTGTTATCCTGAATTATAACGAGGCGAAAGTGAGTGGAGCCTCATGAAGTCACCATTCTGATGATAATTATTGGTGAAGGTTTAAAGCCAATATACGGTACCGGCTATTTTTTTTCAGTAAATAAGTAGATAGCCAATAAATAAAAATTGTTTGACATTGGATATAGCCGTTATCAAATCAAGCTTGTCTACTATGTTTTTTATAATTATCAACTATTCCCTACATCTTGTCAATCTGATTGTGACCTATAAAGTAGACTGTAATTTCTTTGGAAACTTATTTTGAGAGTTAGACTAATAATCGAAGTGTTTTTGTATTTATTAACATATTTTGTTGGTTTGTTCATTATGACAATTACCAGTGGAGAGGTTCCAGAGTTCATAAAGGTGTACTGCTTTGCTTGTATTTAAATTTGTATGTCATTGTGCCAGAGGTTTAGCCTTCGTTACGTATAGCCAATCATCCATCGAGAAAGAGGGAAGAAATGCTGTCATAAGTTACGTAACGAGTGCGTTCGAAACCTTTTCTCTGAGTAAGTTGGCCCGTCTTCAAAAAGGTCACTTTTACATTATAAGTACCAAATTTATTCAACCTACGTAGTGCAGAATACACTCAAAATTTATGTGTTGATATAATATGTGTTCTGAATAAGCGTTATATTTATGAAATGCATAGATAAAAAGTTATTGCGGAAAAACCGTGTTACAGAGGCCCTGAATCTCATGATAAGTTTAATACATACTTTAGGTATGAATAGCTAGTAATAAAATATACAAGAAACTCAAAAGTATTCATAGTTTTATATATTATTTATTTACAAAATATACCCATGTATACATTGACATATTAAAATAAAATATGTAAGCATAGAGGGTTATGGATACCCCAGCTAAGAAGCTCTGGACTAGCGCCTTTGTATCTTTACCGTAGCGTGGATTAAAATCATGACAATGATATAGAGATTGTAATAATAGTGCTCATCTGAGCCTCAATGGCTTCCCTGACAGAAGGGACGTAATTGGTACAGCCCAAGAGACTCTGCCTTGGAATCGAGAATGTAATATTTTTAAAGGGGAGGATAAAGTACGCAGACCACCTCTCTTATTCCAATATACACAAGTAGTATTAACTGCAGAAAAATCAGTTATTTATGACTTAATGAAAGCTTTCATTCGAACCACCTAACATAAAATTTGAAAAGTATTTTTCAGTCTAGAGATGATTGTACAAATGCCTTGTTTTTTTTATTCCATTTAAAATCACTTGCATAATGTTATTTTGAAAAAAAAAAATGGAAATAATCAAGTTTGAATAAATGTTTTCCTTTACCTCCTTCATGTCTCGAGAATTCTGTTTCATACTTTGAACTGTAAAAGCCAGGGTGGAAGGAAGGTTGAAAATGTCTGAACAAAAAAAAAGCCCAAGAAGCGATTAAGAAAAAGTCCAATAAAGGTGAAAACTGGATTCCTGGAGGACGATCTATTCCTAAGAAGATCACTTCGCCGGAGGGGATGAAAGGCCGGAGGTTATGTAACACCAGATCTAAAAGGAAGCAATAAAGTGTAACTGAAGCGATCACAGTCTCGCTCTTCTGACGTTAACTGTATCATTATTCCTAGACCGTCTTTTACAACTCCTCGGTGGTTACAGAGAGTGGATGATTACTTTTCATCTAGTCTGCTGATCAACTGGTTTCCTTTTAGTGAGCATAACCAATACTACTTCTATTGATTTTCATATGCATGTCTTTTCTTTCTATGACGTATTTCGTATTTATATTCACTTTAATACTATACTATTTTTTTTTTGTACAAACTCGAACAGCATAAGTTGTCTGTTGTGAATAGTTATCATCAAAACAAGAAAAAATAGAAATAGACTATAGTGAATCTATACATAGAGTTATATTTACGATGAATGAACAGTTATAATGATGAAGTATTATATTCTCATTATATTCTCAGTTTGTCTTCATACCTTTATGACCAAACTAAAATTATAACAGACAGACACTGAAGGAAATTATCAGAAGACAATGCAAGAAACAGAACGGGAATGTGAAATATGACCTCTTTTTTTATTGCACAAATAGTGTGAAGTAGAAAGTAAAGTTTCTTTCACCTTCCTACTTAACACTATATTCTATTGACTCCTTTTTACTCTTCTAAGTTTCAGTAATAGCAAATGCGGAGGCAGAATTAGATCTAAGATCACTTTTTTGCCTTCCCTTCGTGTTTGGACGTGGGGTTGAGGCTGGGGAGGATTCTGCTTTATAAAAGATTCATACTCAGTCCAAGAAAGTAGAAGGGGAATAGAAGATTCTTTCCCGATTCTGATTCTCTTACTCTTCTCTTTTTCCTTCTCCTTCACAGCCCCACCTTCCCTCAAGCCCCCCTCCAAACTCCATTACCTCCTTCCTCTCTTTCATGCCAATCCTATTTCTCGCCATTTTCACTACATTTTTTTCTCTATCTTTCCTTCCTAAGAATAATTAACATAAAACTTTATATTAAATCGAAATATCCAGATACTCCAATATTCCATATTCAATTCTTTGAGAGAAAATTATTTTTTATGATTACGTTCGACGGAAAGGATATGTCTGTGTCTTGGTTTGTTTTGTTTTTTGGCAAGAATACATACAAAAAAAAAAAAAAAAAAAAAAAAGAAAAAAAAAAAAAAAAAATCCATATGGATTTTAACGACTCTTGCCAAAGGTAAGGGTCCGGTTAAGTTGAGGTCTATTGTTTTTCCTCTTCAAACGCTGAGCATGAATGCTGACTGAATCTAAAAACATTAGCTGGAATTCCTCCTACCCTCAGACCGCTCCTAGGCTCGACGCAAGAGAAGAAAGCAATAGACATCTTTACATCATTATTTTCAAATATGATTATGAAAATTTTTTATTCTGACATTTATGTAATTGATGCTAGTCTATATTTATTATCGGGTGGTTCTGGTCAAATTAAAGTAGGGAGTAAAATGAAAAGAAAAATGGAGATTATTGTGTTATTATGAGACTAACT
>NC_061095.1:39166105-39176105 GCF_015104395.2 Macrobrachium nipponense | reverse complement strand
GAACCTCATCAAAGGACGCCAAGGATTCACATGTCATAGATAAAATCTTCCTTCAACCAACGCTTAAGAGGATTAAACAGGAAATTATCAGTGAGAGTGACCTAAATTGGCTTAACGGTGGATGGATCTCTTGGTATGAATACCGACTTTACTGTAACTTTTCTCACTTTTTAGCTACCTGAAGAAAGAGACAGCAGTCTTTGGAATTTAGTACATTCTTTCTATATTTTGCGTTTCTATGCCACGGGCTGCTCTACGAACAAGAGCCCGTGCTGGCACGAGGCCAGCTTAATCTCAAACAAAAACAGTGTTTTTATGGGGTCTTTTTATTAGATGGAAATCTGTTATATCAGAACACTTTTACTACTCATATATATATAGTATATATATATATATAGATATATATATATATATCTATATATATATATATATATATATATATATATATGTATATATATATATATATATATATATATATATATATATATATATATATATATATATATATATATTATATATATATATACACACACACACACACACACACACACACACATATATATATATATATATATATATATATATATATATATATATATATATATATATATATATATATATATATATATATATTTCTGTAAATCTTGAGATTCAGCAGATAAACAAGAATATACATATCCAAAAATCCATGTGCATATCTAGTATACATATACACTTTAAACTCTGACATGTTTGCTTGTTTCTATGCTGAATCACTCTTCTCCTAATCCTCCTCGCCTCCTCCTCCCACCTTCCCCCTTCCCTCACCCAAACTCCTACTCTCCGTTCCTCTCCTCCTCCCTTCCTCTCACCCGTAAACGGGGCTCGGGCTGCCCGAGGCTTTGCAACTAATGTAGTTCATAAATTATGTAACCGTTTGCGAACATTATGTCTCTCTGCGCTGTCTGTTGCCAGAGAGTTACAAATCATTCATTTTATTATTTCCTTATGATGGATGCCTCGTCCTTAATCACTATATCTTAAAAAAAATATATTAGCGCGTTTACTAATGTTATTACTAATGCTGCTACTGTTATTTCTATTATCATTAATAATGAGAATACAGTCCCACACACTACACACACACACACACACACACACACAACACACACACACACATATGAAATGCAAATTTCCTAAACATAGTGTCCATCCACTGTGTGTGTGTGTGTATATATATATATATATATATATATATATATATATATATATATATATATATATATATATATATATATATATATATATATATATATATACACACACACACACAGTGTATGGACACTAAGATTAGGAAATTTGCATTTTATCCGCTCTTGCCGAAGGTTAATTCATAATTTATGGTAAAATTTTCTCAGCTTATGACAGTATGTGTGTTCGACTGTTAGGATTGTTTGGATAATTGTAGTTTCTTTTAAGTTTTTGACTCGGGTTAAAGCAATTGTCAAATGAATTTTAAATTTAATTAAATAATCTTCATATTATTGAGTCGGCGATAGTAGAGTTATTTGAGAAAAAGAACAATAAAAGATAATAATCATGTTTGAATGACTGCTTTCCTCTACCGCCATGTATGGTTCATTCTTAAATACCTTTCCCTCTGTCTAGACCTCCCGGTTTTATTCTTATTCATTGGAGATGAAAAGTTGTCTGACTGAAGGATGAAACCATCTGATCATAAACCAAATAGAAATGGTGAGACCGGGATTGAAATCACCGAGATGTATAATAGTATTCCACCAGCCTTGTTTTATTTGCCATACCCCTAGGTTAGCTTAGCTTAGGTTAGATTACTTCATAATGTACTAATTGAGTAATTGGGTGCAGGAAACATAATGTGATTATTTTCAATGAGATTTTATGTTTAGTTTTTAAGATACGGCGTCCCGCTTTTTACAGGGAAGGTGTCAGTGATTGTTTACAGTTCTGGAAAATATGACGATCAATTTCTGGGATCAAATCGCAGGCGAAGATGAAAGGTCAGAGGTTATGTAACACCAGATCTAAAGGAAACCAATTACTTACAGCAGAAGAGATCACTGTTTCTTTCTTCTGACATTAACTATTGATATTCCTCGACCGTGTTTTTGCTCCAGACTTCCGATCAGCTGATTCCGCGGTGATCGCGCACACCTGGTGAGAATGTACAGAATCACCCCGAACACTTGCATCCTTATATTACACATTTCTTAACTATATTTTACCACTTTCAAACTTTATATTTTCTATGATTACCTATTATGCTATCGGGTTTGAATTTTTACCGTCAGTAAAAAAAAAAATATTAGAGACCATAATAAATCCAAACGAGGAGTTACGCTTACGATGAACTACCAGTTAGAATGGTTAAACTCCTATCTCTTATTGACTTTTCTGTTTGCTTTCATAAATGTGTATCAGCCATTATGATTATAACTGGCCGAAAAAAAATGATTAGAAGTCAATAGGAGAAAAGTGCAGGAAACTGAACGGAAAAGTGAAAAATTACTTTCTTTATATAAGGTTTTGTCGAATAAGATAATGCACATTGATTACGGATGAGGTAAAGTAATTATAGTTGACATACCCTTTCAATATTACTTATGTTTATTTTCTATTTTATGGCGCAATAATATCAAATACAGAAACGGAATCGGAATCAAAGATCTTTATTTTATGCATTTCTCTTATTTTTAGACGTGGAAGCCGATTGGGTGGAAATTCTGTAGTACAATATAAGCTTCTTACTTAATCCAAAGGAGTAGGGAGGAAATGGCTTTTTTTCAGTTTCTTCTTATCCTCCTTCTCTTCCTCTTTTTCCTCCTCACCCCAACCTCCCCTATTCCTCTCTTTCATGCCCTTCTCAGATTTATAGCCTTTTTTCTCTATATTTTGCCGTTTCCTCTACCTCTCTTTTCTAAGATTTAGAAACATGGAAAATTATTTATATGAATACTTCCGAGAGTAAGTTTTTGTCTGTTGCTTAGTTTGTGTTGTTCGTGAGTAGGATTACATAGAAATATCCCATGTGGATTTTAACGATTCTTACCAAAGACGAGGGTCAGAAGAAGTTAAGTTTTGCGTTTGTTATATATCATTATTTTCCTTTCATATTAAAATAATTTTATCATCTTAAATCACGTAATAATAAATGTTATTTACGATTGTAATTTCAATTTCTCTTTAGATATTGTTTTGAAAGAGAATTTTTATTATGATATTAGCTGAACTACGTATCCAAAACGATTTGAGCCCGTCAGTTTCTTGAAGTTCGCCCATACTATGAAGAGAGAGATCGCTCAATACAGACTTTGAATTCCTGGCGTATAGAGGTCATCTCTCTCTCTCTCTCTCTCTCTCTCTCTCTCTCTCTCTCTCTCTCTCTCTCTCTCTCTCCCGCGACATATATGATTTTACATTAACGTAACGTAAATATTTTATAATTAGTTATTGGTCACTCGTAAATTTAGGATTTCGGATTTCTTAGAGTTATTTAGTATTAGTTAGTGCTTATTGTGGAATCTGAACAAACATTGTACAAGTGTGTAACGGTGCCTTTTCTTTTTTAAAATATTGTGAATTGTGCCGTGAAATTTTTGAACTAGCTACAGCAGAAACAATTGGCACCAAGGTAATGCTTTATTACAATGTTTATTAGTTGCAACTAATAGTTACAGTGATTTGGTGAAACATTTACAATTTTTTACACATTGCAAATTTTTATGTTATCTGTTTGTTTCATTTGAAGTGATTTTTTGTGCATTTATCCATTTTTCTTATTGAAGTGATTTTTTGTGCATTTATACATTTTCTTATTGAAGTGTGTGGCTTTTTTCTGTGATGTGTTTTCATTTGCATTCACAATTCAATAAACTTGGTTGTTTTTAATTATTAATCATTGCACATTTAATTGAATTTAACACTTGTCAATTATTTTGTATTTACTTTGAATTCTTTTCAAGTTTTAGTGTTGTTTAGCAATTGTGAATTAATTTCTATATTTTAATTATTACCTAACACTTTTGAATTTCGATTAAATGAATTTTCTTGATTTTGTGATAAATTAATTTTCATTTAATCTTGAACTTTGTGTTGTTCCCAAATAACAGTCAATTTCCCTGAGATTGCGAATTTCACTTATAAATTTTGAGTTTTATAAGGAATATTCTGTTGTATTTAAAATTTTTATAAGTGATTTCTTTTTCAGCAGTATACGTAAGTAAGTATAATTTCATGTAGGAGAAACAGAGTGGTAATTGAGCTGTTTTCTTTCAATTTAGTTGAAGTGAGTTAGAACCAGGGAAGTACTTAGACTTTTGAAATCAGAGGAATACTTAGACTTTTAAAGTGGTTGATGGAGTTGCCCTTTAATTAGTTTAATTACATATTAGATTACCTCACACCTGTTTTAATGAACCTTGTGTGATTTTCTACGATACTGGTAAGTTGTTTAAGGGATCACTGTTGCCTTTAGAGTATTCAGTCGTATTTTGCCTGTGATGAAGGTTCAGGTGTCTGACTGTTGTGAGGTAACAATTAATGAATGGAAAGTGTAGTAACCAGATACTTGGCACTTCGTCACAATATGTATAATTCAACATTTCTGTAATTAAGTATATTCACATTTTACTTTTAATTACCTATGAAAAATAGAAAAAAAAACTCATAAACTTTAAATTCTTTTATTACCGTTGTATGGTATTGGAAATATATTTGTATTGCTATAATTCCTAATATGAAGGCAAAATATAACATACAAAGCTAGGTGTTGCTTTAAAGAAGTAGAGATTCTTTCATATTCTTATGTTTAAAGATATGCTAAAAGGTAATAGCTGGTTCATCAAAAGACACATATCATGTATATGTATCCGTTTCCTGATATGCGATATAATTTCATACTTTTGCTGATACTTTTGCTAATACAGATTTATGATGATTTTTTTTTCTTTCACTCATGCTAGAGCGTCATTTTGAGGAACTTGTGATTTAAGATTGGTCTTACTTTCTCACTTTGTGTAATGAGGTAATGTGTTTATTCAGTGAAATGTAGCAATTTTAAACATTGTCTATTTCTTTCATTTCTCCATTCAAGATGCACTATACCATTTTTTAAATTCCATTCAAACTTTTTTCTTGTTCTATTTTTATTTATTTATTTATTTACTTATTAATTTATTTATTTATTTAGAGAGAGAGAGAGAGAGACCCGACCTTGCTCAGTTTCCCGTTAGTAACTTGACTTGCATAGCAAAGGCTTAATGTGTAATTCCCTTCCCCTCTCCCGTAGTCTTTTTCATGATTGCTTTTAATCAGGACAATATTCAGGATGTTATTTCTGGTAATCCACCCTGCCAAAGGGACTATTTCTTTTCCTGCTGGAACTTTGCTGACATTATGTTTTTTCCTGAGCCTCTGTTGGATGTTCTAAAATTGACATTTCAAACAACAGACTCAGAATTGACTTTCGATACCAGAAAAACAAATGGAAGACAGCTTAGGTTTAGAATTCTGTTTCAAAGGAAATATCTAGGTTGGTGGACAGGTTCAGAAGTCTACACTATAACTTTTGTACCCTTCAACATATCACCAATCAATTATCACTTTGTTCTTCTATTTGTTATCAAGATTACCCAAATATTAATGCTTAGGTCTTTATCAAACCCTCACCAAGGGTTAAAGCCCCCATCACTAATAACCATAAATTACGTTTTTGTGAAGGGATGATGTATGCATTCACAATTATTTAAATTTTGTTTTATTAGGTATTTTTTTTTTTTTAGTACCAAGAAAAATTCAAGAGGCAACTCAATAGCATATCACTTCGGAGAAATCCATAAATAAATGAAAAAAAAAATGGTATATAAATAAATATGTAAGAAAAACAAACAGAGAAGGTGCGAAAAGCTGAAAAAATGTATGACGATGGATCCACAGATTATGATTATCAAACTATGAAACTATGAAGAATATTAATATATTATAGGTATATTTCTCCAATGATTATGGTGTACATCTCAATAGAGGCTGGAAATTGATATATGTATATATATATATATATATATATATATATATATATATATATATATATATATATATATATATATATATATATATATATATATATAGAATAACTTGATCACGAAGTATATAAAACGTGATGCTATTTATAAATAAAGGTTTTTTGCCATGAAGAAAAAATGAAAAAAAAAAAGCGAGATAGCCAAGTACTTTCTGTCCTGTTCGGACCCTTTACTGAGGCAAACTGATTTTACAGAGAACAAACATAGTCAAAAGAAAGCTTAATATACAAACTGACACTACAAGATTAGCAAGCTATAAGGGCGTGTCAGTTTGTATATTAAGCTTTCTTTTGACTATGTTGTTCTCTGTAAAATCAGTTTGTCTCAGTAAAGGGTCCGAACAGGACCGAAAGTACTTGGCTATCTCGCTTTTTCATTTTTTCCTTTGTGGCAAAAAAGCTTTATATATATATATATATATATATATATATATATATATATATATATATATATATATATATATATATATATATATATATATATAAATAAATATATGTGTGTGTGTGTGTACATGTGTGTGATTGTGTGTGTAATAACCCCCTCTTTCGAGAGGAGGCATTTTGGTAGCATGGCCTTACAGCAGGAAGGCACTGAGTGACCTCAACCAACCTCTCTCTCTCTATCTCTTCTCTCTCTCTCTCAACCAGCCTTTTCTCTCTCTCGTCTCTCCTCTCTCCACTCCTCCTCCTTTCCTGTCTCTCTCTCTCTCAACCAGCCTCTTCTCTCTCATCCATCTCTCTCGTCTCCCTCTCCTCTCTCCTCATCTCATCTCGTCTCGTCTCTCATCCCGACCTCACAATATCCCTTTTGCCTAAGGTCATTAAAGTAGACTCTTAAATTATAAGAAAAATACAGTTTTATTAGCAAGAAATATCAAGTAAATGAATCAAATTCTCAAAGACAAATGTTTAACTGAATAATTTAAAAATCTAAAACATTAGTTTCAAAACAAAACCCAATAAAAACTCCAAATAATGCATCACTGTTATTATAACTCAAACAGGAAGCCCAAAGAACCCTGGGGATTGGACTAAACCCGTCCACCCCATTCTCTACAATAACTAGACATCAGCCATAAGATAGGTATTCAAAAGTCATAGTCTCTCAACAACATTATATCTCCCTGAAAAGTTCCCATTGAAACTACCGTAACCAGATCCGTCTGGAGAGAGAGAGAAAAAAAAAAACAAATTGACATAAATCAAGAAGTCATTTGAAAAGGGACACGTCTGAAATAAAGGTTTAAGATACAAGAGAGAAAGTTATTCTCGAAAGTATGCTTACCCATTACAACACTATTTGCACCCACTAGAAACAATCAAGACATAATTATTCTAAAACGGGCCGGCTTCTAAGCGCCTACTAACGTTATTCTCGCATTATGTAGGGGAACTTCGTACGTACACAAGCACGAACTTTCTCACAAGACACTCCTCTTGATATAATGTAACAACTTCATTGCACTGGAACAGATGCATGACGTCATATACAGATCATAGTCACACCCATGAACTAACTAAATCTAGATTTAGAAGCATACCTTACTTCTGCTCATGCATGGGCATAAGACGTGACCAGTCTTTGCCCTGAGGTAGCAACCTTCGACATCGTGCCAACAAAATTGATGTGTCAACATTTTAAGACCCCGCTGAACCTATAATTTTAAAGAATGTAATCACTTACCACATCCGTCCGACACACTCCTGAATTGACATTTTATCATCTCGAGATATGCATATCCAAGATAATGAATTATATTCATAATATATTCTCAATCCTTATATATCTATCTATATATGTATATATATATATAATATATATATATATATATATATATATATATATATAATATATATATATATATATATATATATATATATATATATAATATTATTTTTATTCGGGCTACTAATGTCCTTTAATATCTGATTCGCTCTACATCGGGATCAATATATTTTCATATATGTAAACGGATGGAGATGAAGTCAGGTATTCAGTGACGATATCGATTCGGCTAATAAATGAGGTTATTAGTTTATACCGATTCCGACCTTACAAATCACCGTCGAGCCGGATCCGGTGTTCGTAATTAGAATCGATATCCAACCCCCTCTACCTTGTTATAATCACGGTGATGTGATAATTTTTCATAATATGGCTATGTGCGGCAAACGTTCGAATTTGTCAACATGATAGAGGGGGTTGGATATCGATTCTAATTACGAATACCCGAGTTCGACTGTGATTGGTAAGGCCGGAGTCAGTATAAACTTTTAACCTGACTTGTTAGCTGAATGATAACATCACTGAAGTCCTGATTTTCCTCTGTCCGCTGGGCGCTAGTCCGAACCAATGAGAGAACGAAATTATTATCAACTAAAAAAGTTCCCCTTCGGTTTACATATATGAAAATATATTAATTTCGAGGCAGAGCGAATGAGATATTAAAGGACATTTGTAGCTCGAATAGTCTATATGAATCACAGTGATGTGGTTATTATTCATATATATATATATATATATCTATATATATATTATATATATATAATATATATATATATATATATATATATATATATATATATGTGTGTGTGTGTGTGTGTGTATGTATGTATGTATATGTATGTATGTATGTATGTATTTATGTATGTATGTATAAGCATTAAACTACAAATATCCTTTAAAATCCAATTTGCTCTACCTCGGAAATAATATATTTTATTACATGTTAATCAAAGGGAATTTTTTTTTATTAATATAACTACAGTGATACGCCTTGTCCTTGTTACTTGGAACTATCTCCGATTCTCATATTTAGAATTCTCTAGATTTAGTTGATAAATTAAACAAAATCTCTCTTTGACCAACTGATAGATTCGCTAGTTTTGATGTTTGTTCTCTTTTTACTAAAGTTGCGAGGGATTCCATTTTAGAGTATCTTAGCCATGAACTAATCCATCATGAATTACCTCTACCTGTAAGTCATATTATTTCACTTCCTAGGTTGTGTATGTGTGATTAAAAATTAATATTCAATGGTGAATTTTACCTAATAATATATTTGGTATGTGAATGGGTAGCCCTTTATCACCGCTCCTTCCAATCTTGTATATGGAATCTTTTTTTTAAACGATTTTGACCTGATATCATTTACTATATTCCTTTAAAGTGGCATAAATATGTTGACGACATTGGTATTGGTGTCAGTGATTAACTCTAATTTGAAAAACCAGACACCATCCATTAATTTTAATTTAGAATTAGAAAAAGGCAATTGCCTTCCTTTCTTAGATACTTTAATGCATCGAGAACCATTTCAATACAAATTAAGGATTTATTGGAAACCAACAAATAAAACTCGTCCTTTGTAATTCATCTCATTTTGAAAATGTAATATTTTTCTTTTTTATTTTTACGAGCAATGCGCGTTGTTCGACCCCAGTATTTGGATGAAGGAATTGATTGCTTAAGAAAAATAGGGACTGATTTAGGTTATCCTTCACATTTACCAGACATTTGTTATAATAAAACCCACGAAAAGTTTTATAGTGAAAGTAACATGGAGAAAGAAATCCTTCTTAACATTCTTAGTTTGCCTTATTTTAGTGGTTTTGATGTCAACCTCGTTTTTTCCTATAATAACACACAAAAAGGTATGTTATTAAAAACATAGCCCTAATGAAAACAACATAGTATATAAAATTCCATTTCTGGACTGCACCTCTTTTTATATCGGCCATTCTAACAAGGATTTTTTTTTTTTCCATTAAATCTAACCCCTTCCATTGAGTCTTGATGAGTCATTTTCCCATTTCCTTCTTCCTTCCGTAGTCGGGTCCTCTACTCCGTTTCCAGGAATGCTTGAAATAAAGACGAAATGTAAATGGTATTCTTCGCTAACA
>NC_061095.1:39162178-39165605 GCF_015104395.2 Macrobrachium nipponense | reverse complement strand
ACACACAATAATAATAATAAGTAAAATATGTAAAATAATTAAAATAAACCGGAGGAGAAAGTCAAGAAAGGGAGACAGCATAAGACGGTGGTGATAAACGTTTTCAATACGGTACTTTTTATCGTTTTCTCAATACTTTTTATACGTAATTTTTTTTTTGCATTTTCTGGATAGTTTTTATGAACCATACCAGTCTTTGAATTTTGGTTTGGATAATTAACGTTACTATCGAGCTGACAATTGATGAATATTTCCTTCAACGACAGCTGGTACATCATTCTCCCAAAGTTTTAATTACAAATATCTCAGAGAGCGGCATTGAACCTTCCTCCGACCGTGACGCCGTTCATACAAAAAAAGATGAATAACACAGGAAAGTTCTGCTGCTTTAAATTTCCCACGATAAAGACGACGGAAACAGAAAAACAGACACAAAGGAAGTGCTTTGTTCTCACCGAACTTTTCCTTTCAACACTCGCCAGGATAAAAGCTTCTTACTGGGGAGCAGGAAAGTGGCACCGAAGCAGAATTCCCTCTTCCTCCGCTTTCCTCCGTCTACTTCTCCTGCTGTACTTTCTATTCTTTCCCTTCGTGCCGCTGCCCAATATTTACTTGTTTTCATTTACGTCTGTTATAATATATGAAACCGAAGGCAGCAACATAAAATTATGTCACCTTCTTATTTATTTTGTAGGTATGATGAAAGTGAAAGTAATATTTCTTTGGGGTCTTATCTTTATGATATTTTCAGTCTACTGTTTATGGTTTTAAGGTCATCCCCAAGGGGTTGTACTAAAAACCCCATCTGGGAAAGATCCACCGGAAGGGTAACTGTGAAATGAAAACGAAATCAGTGAATGGTTGTAGAATGTTTTCATATCAATTGCAGATGGACATCACTATCTTCTTTTAGGATTCGCGGTATCCACTGGTGGCAAGTAGCACAGGCAGCCACAGATTACAATCGGCTGTGGATATTAGCCGTAAGATCTAAAGAAACCCACCATCGTGAATGTGTTCATAACCTTACATTAAGAATAACAACTCATATAACATGTCCTTCTTCCTTTAGTCTCTGTCTGTATAAACGTTTGCATTTTAATTTGTATACAGTTATAAGAGACAGGATACGAAATAAATTATTATTACTAAACACAACTTAATTGTAGTAGTTAATAACAAAATCAAATTTTATTTCGTAGACTGAGATTTAATTTACTGACTTATGGAAAAATTATAGAAAGAATTAACTGTGTTTATCATAAAGAAGAAAGGATGGAGGAATAGGTAATAAACTACTAGTAAAAGAGATAGGATAAGTGTGATCGTTGTTTGTTGGAGCATAAGATAGTCATATTCTATATTTTCCTTCTACCTAATATTCTGTGTATTTCTTTTTAGCTTCAGATATGATGAAAGAAAGGTCAAATGTATTCTGTGACTCAGTAGAGAATAGAAACTTCTTACTTAAGCCAGGAAAGTGGAAAGGAAACGTATTCTTATGGTTTTTCTACTCCTCCACCCTTGCGCCGTCTCCATCTCCAAATTGTACCTTCTTTTTCCAGCAGTTTTTTTTTTTTTTTTTTTTTTTTTTTTTTTTTTTTTTTTTTTTTTTTTTTTTTGCTATTCCTCCATCCTTTCTTTTTTATGCTAAACACAGTTAAAACTTTCTATGATCTTTACTTAATTCAGTATATCAAATCTCATTCTGCGAGATAAAAATCGATTTATTACTAACTATGACATGTAAGATATGTTATTTGTGTGTTTTTTTTCTGTTTGACAGTTTGTTTGTTAGTAAGTAAAACTTTTATGAAACTTAAACCAAAGGTGGCTTACTGGAATTGTAACAAAAATTAGATTTTAGGAGACAACCGAATCTGGAGAAGCCAACTCTTATGAAGAGGCGATCCATGTCTTATCCTTAGCGGAGGTTTGCGGTATCCGAGCGCCTTTGGGTTTTCCGTATATTTGTTTCGTTGAGGATCAATTGCAACTGATGTTACTCTGATTTTCTGATCTTACTCTGATTTTTACTCAATTGCAACTGATTTTACTCTGATTTTTACTCTGCAACTGATGTTACTCTGATTTTGGAAATGATTGTTTCGGTTATGATGCAAAAAATTACAAACAGGTAAAATTTTATAATAATGCCGATACAGACTTCTAATCTTATGTTAGACTTTTTCCGTTCATATTCCAAATTCTAAGAAAGTTGATAACACGATGCTAAATAATTCATAAAAATCCTTCATTTTCTTTTTTTCTTTTATTGCATGTGATGTTACATACCTAAAGAAGAAAGTGGGCTCAATATAAAGAAGATATTTTTTATGATGGTATTTATTTTTTAGACTAACCAGTCTAAGAAATAAATGAAAACTTGATTTATTTGAATTTTTTTATTATATTTTTTTCTCTGCAAAACGTTTGAAACTTTCAGTCGAAGAAATCCGTGATAAGGAGGTAAGATCATGTATGCATGGATAGGTATTACTGGGGCGATTCTCTAGTTTGTGAAGGAGAGATTTGTATACGCTCATCCATTGCCTTTTTTAACATTTGTGCAGAGATAATATCCTATTAAGAGAAAGTTTCAGATGTATATACTGTACTAGTCTTTTATTGTATTCAATTCCAATTTTTAGATTCCATATGTTTGAAAAAATACTATTTCTCTTTTTAGTCTATCATTATTAAGCACCAGTAACTTTGGTGGTGCTTAATATTCTTTTTTAGAGTAGTAGTCTAGTAGTTAAATTATGTAATAAAAATATATATATATTATATAACTCTTCTACCTCCTTTCATGGCTTCTCAGTCGGACCTTTAATAATTATTTAACGACTAAAGTTCTGTTTTTTTTTTATGATAGAGGACGCCATTATAATTAAATCTCATTAGTCATTTGCATAAAAGGCTGCTGTATTATTCTCTCTTTTCTTAGTACAATAAACTATTTCCAACTGTTCCATGAATACTTTTATTGAAGTCTCGGAGCTGGATGCTATTTCTGGTAACCCACTCAGTCAAAGGGATACTTTTTCACCGCTAAAAACATTACTTAAGTTTCGAAACATTGTTGGATTGGCAAAGCTATTAGGGGAGAGCTTTCATTAGGGAGTGATATAAAAAGTTTATTTATACGGGGAAGATAGTGGAGAGGGGACTGGTTGAACGGATGTAAATTATAAATTATTCAAGAAGTAACGTCGACCTATTTATTATTTTGATAAAAGCAAAATTAATGGAAGATGATTTTTTTCTAGAATGCAGTTTCAATGGAACGTTACGGCCGGTTTGACGATGTCAAAGGTTCCAGATCAGGCCTCTTATTTTCTCCTTTAAATCTTACCATACTTATGGGCAGCCTTATGGCCCGGACTCTGCTGGCATTTGAGGAGCTTAATCTAAAGCAACTAAT
>NC_061095.1:39149678-39152178 GCF_015104395.2 Macrobrachium nipponense | reverse complement strand
AGTGGCTGGGAAGATGGATGAAGCTGAGCGGAAGGAAACCACGAGGATAATCGCACCCAGGGTTGAAAGGGACGAGGTGATGGGTTCGTAGTCTAAATCATTGATTAAAGCAGTGATCTTTTTAATTATTGGGGTGAGGCCGAGAATGGGTCACTAAAGCATTTGAGGTGGTCGATAAAGCATAGGCCCAATTACAATTATTATTCACATCGTGAAAAATGTTATTAATATATGCAAGCGTCGAGATGTTAAGTCCCATCACAAGGGACATTAAAAAGTTACATCTGAGGATTTTTATCTGCAGACTGGCTTATCCTGCTTTGATAAAAGTGTCTAGCTCCAGTCTGGAGGACGGCAAGTAAATGTAGAGCTCTGAACCGTTCAAATATAATGCTACACTCACACAGGGTAAAATAAAATACGTAAATACTTTACATATATTATTACTAGTATTTGTTTTTAAGGGTTAAAAATAATAAAAAATGTTAAATGTTCGTGTATAATTTATAAACACTTTATAAAATCTTTCGAACATTCTCAGGACTGAAGATGAACCCAGAGAAGGGTTCGAAAGCTTTTATAAAGTGTTTATAAATTATACACGAACTTTTAACATTTTTATTCCGTGGACACGTTAGATTATTGTATAAACTTGTGAAAGAGAGTTTTTCCAAATTATTGTTAATATTATTAAGCGTAACCCCTTTTTTTCATTTTTTGCCATTGACAGTTATTGTGCTTTATTATTTCGATTGACGAGGTGGACATTGCAATGACCTGTTTTGTAAGTGATTTTTTCTTTGATATTAAAGACTAAAAGTTCTTCCGGGAGTCTGATAAACATAAGTTAACTCTGCTTACTGGGCAAAATGTCGGAAAACTAAATATATAATGCAGGGGAGATGTAGGATTTAGATATGAAACTACTTATGAAATAAATATATGTTCATATATACATAATTATGTATGTATGTACATGTATATGTGTGTACATAAGCACTGTATGGAAAGTATTCTCGAATATGCTTTCATCAATAGAATCGGCTGCAGAACTTTGGAAAATGGCCTCTACCTCCACCCTATGATCTATAGTTTGGCGTTACACGGACGTTAAGCCACAAGTAACAACAGTTTCTCTAAATTATCAAAGAGACCATATTAAAAGGAAGTAAGAATATTGAAGTCGCCCTTCTAACCCAATACTATTATTAATAGTCGTCAGTGAAATTTAACAGTGAATAACTCCTTCAGAGCACAAGTTAATAACACTAATTGCTATACCCAATGTTGATGAAGTCAATACGATTGGCTTCAAGCTTACTTGTTCGTCTGAATATTTGATTTCAAGAATATTTGTTTGTTTTCCATTCTACAGACAGGTAGCTAGGATAATCCTTTACTAAATCGAAGCAAATGCATCTCTATCCTATTTTGCTATAGTTAATTTCCCTTTTCCCCTCCTTTTTACTTACTTCAAAGATTTTTAGCTTTATTATCATAATTATTTGCGCAAACTGGTGTTACTCTACTACTATAACTCTTGCAGCTGATGCAGTCTCAGGAGCAATATATCCTATTAGCAAAAATGCGGTTTCATGCGAGTTCAGTATAAGTAAAGGCACAGTAGTATATATCAAAGAAAAGTAAAGAATCTAAAAATGTGTAGATAAGTTCATAAGTATGAAGCAAATTTATATAAATAATAAAAGAACAAAAGTGTTGAAAATGAAATGTAAGAAGTAATGGTGGGTTTTCCAATAGAATTAATTATGTAATTGTGACAAGAGGTTTGCTCCAAACATTGATTTTCTGTCGAGGTAACTCTGCTTATTAATTTTTAAACCATCTTTTCCTCCTTTTGTCTCTTTCTTAAAATTTAGAACATTGTGTTCTATTTTTTACTATTCAGTCCACTCTCTATCTGTTATGACGGCAAGTGAAAATGAATAACGTTTTGTTAACTCACGTCGATATTTTATAGATAATCGAGAGAAATTCTCGGAAGCAAAGTTGCATGACCTAAAAGATAAACGTTATGGAACAATTGCACTATTGATTTACCTTAGGAACGACAGCAGGAGCTAAATCCTCTCAACTATTGCAGTTATTCTCACTGGAAAAATTCTCTTATGTGATGTTAATTATCAATATGGGAAAGAACTGATTGAATAATTTAGATAAATTTTTTGTGAATGTGGTAAAAATATATTTGTTTATTTCCTTTTAATAGGAATATGGCTATCTATTTTTATCAAGTAAGTGAATTACTAGGAACAAGTTTTTCTTTTCACAGAGTTCCTGTATACTCGAGTCTAAATTGAAATCATATAGTACTCTATTTATCTATTCAGCTGTTGCAGACTTACAATAGTAACATTAATTAAGGAATCAAAAGAACCTTGTTATATTTTCTTTTGTCCAGATTTTTATTTATAGTGTTCACTGTATATATATAAATATGTATATATATATATATATATATATATATATATATATATAT
>NC_061095.1:39134678-39144678 GCF_015104395.2 Macrobrachium nipponense | reverse complement strand
TCTGATTTTCTGATCTTACTCTGATTTTTACTCAATTGCAACTGATACTCTGATTTTGGAAATGATTGTTTCTGTTATTATGCAAAAAAAAATTACAAAAGGGTAAAATTTTTTATAATATTGCCGATACAGACTTCTAATCTTATGTTAGATTTTTTCCTTTTATATTCCATATTCTAAGAAAGTTGAAAACACGATGTTAAATAATTTATAAAAATCCTTCATTTTCTTTTTTTCTTTTATTGCATGTGATGTTATATACCTAAAGAAGAAAGTTTACTCAATATAAAGATATTTTTTATGATGGTATTTATTTTTTAGACTAACCAGTCTAAGAAATGAATGAAAACTTGATATATTTGAATTTTTTGAAACTTTCAGTCGAAGAAATCCGTGATATGGAGATAAGATCATGTATGCATAGATAGGTATTACTGGGGCGATTCTGAAGTTTATGAAAGAGGGATTTGTATACGCTCATCCAGTGCCCTTTTTTATATTTGTGCAAGGACTAATATCCAATTAAGAGAAAGTTTCAGATCTATATACTCTACTAGTCTTTATTTTATTCAATTCCAATTCTTTAGATGCCATATGTTTGAAAAAATAATATTTTTCTTTTTAGTTTATCATTATTAAGCACCTGTAACTTTGGCTGTGCCTAATATTCTTTGTTAGAGTAAATAGTCTAGTAGTTAAATTACCTAATAAAAAAAATAATACTGTATAAACTCTTCTACCTCCTTTCATGGTTTCTCCGTCTAACCTTTAATAATTATTTAACGACTAAAGTTTTTTTTTATGATAGAGGACGCATTATAATTAAATCTCATTAGTCATTTGCACAAAAGATGCTGTATTATTCTCTCTTTCCTTAGTACAATAAACTATTTCTATCTGGTCCATGAATAATTTTATTGAAGTCTCGGAGTTGGATGCTATTTCTGGTAACCCACTCAGTCAAAGGGATACTTTTTCACCGCTAAAAACATTAAGTTTCGAACATTGTTGGATTGGCAAAGCTATTAGGGAGAGCTTTCATTAGGGAGTGATATAAAAAGTTTATTTATAATGGGAAGATGGTGGAGAGGGCGCTGGTTGAACGGATGTAAATTATAAATTATTCGAGAAGTAATGTCGACTTATTTATTATTTGATAAAAGCAAAATTAATGGAAGATGATTTTTTTTTTTTTGTAGAAAGCGTTTCAATCGAATGTTATGGCCGGTTTGACAATGTCAAGAGGTCCACAACAGGCCTCTTATTTTCTCCCAAATCTTACCATACTTATGGGCAGCCTTATGGCCCTGGACTCTGCTGGCATTTGAGGAGCTTAATCTAAAGCAACTAGTCACTTCAAATGGAAGTCTAGTTAGCAGTATGCTTTATCACCCAATTCTTATAGGTTTTATCATTGCCCTCGTGTCTATTTCACTGTTTGTCTTTGTTTGCTGGATTGTGAGGATTTCCAAATACCTTTACCAAAGACGAAAGTATTTTTTGGGCAACGACTAGAAACCTGCGATTAGATTTTTTTGTTTTTGTGAGGGGGGGGGGGGGGGGCAAAAATACAGCTTTTGCTGAATAAAATGCTAAACCTTATAGAATATTTGCATCTTCCAACTCTCTTGTTTTTATCCCCTTTTTTTCGGAGACCAATTGGAGAAGCAACCCAATACGTTCAGGACCGTAGGAAACAATAAAATAAGAATATAGAGGGATAATAACAGTTAATAATGGAAGTAAGATTCAGCAATGACAAAGTCATTCCTCTTTGGACGACTGGTATACGTGCTCGCCTACCGATTCGGTAGTCCCAAGTTCGATTTCCCGTTCTGCCAACATGGAACCAGAAGAATTTGTTTTTTTTTTTTTTTTTTTCGGTGAGTTAACAATTAATTTCTCGGTATAGTGTGGTTCGGATCCCACAATAAGCTGTAGGTCACGTTGCTAGGTAACCAATTGGTTCCTAGTCACGGAAAAATAGCTAATCCTTCTGGCCATCCCTACGAGAGCTGTTAGTCAGCTCAGTAGTCTAGTTTAGCTAAAATATACTTAACTTTTTTCAGGAATAACAAAGTAGGACGAAAAGACCCAAGCTTTTGACAACTGACTTCATAAACTATAATAATGTATAGCACCCTTAATCACATATTACGAATAGTTTCCCATCGGTGATTTAAAATTGAACTCGGCCTTCCTCTTTGTTTTGTGGCTTCTGCTTTTGTTTTGACTGGTTTCATCCAGTGTGGTGGGAATTACTCTCGAGTCCCTCCTTTTCTGATGTTACAAAATACTTATGTCTGGCGTTTTTCTCTCTCTATTACTCTTCATTCTTCTATAAGCTGCCCCAACTGCCAATGCAGTAAGAGATTATAGAGAGGTGAGTAAGGAGTAATGCGAAGAAAAGGTACAATTCTTTAGATTAAAAAAAGATAAAAAAAGAAAAAAAAAAACTACGTTCATTAAACGGGTTTCTCACATTTCAGTATCCAGCGCATCGTGCTATGCCCTTGTTCTGATTCTAAATTCTCTAGGGTGGTTCCAATAAATTTATCATCGGTTACTTAAGAAAATTTCATCTTCTCACTACGGTTCAAATTGGTACGTATTTACAGCGGTCTAGATTGTTGTAGCGATCAACAGACTAATATGGGGGGTGCTACCAAACATGAGTTAGTACCCTTTAACCATTCAGCTACTATGAATGCCAACGTGAAACGTCCAGACTATGGTGAATGGTCACCATACCTCATTTCCACACACACACACACAAACACACAGCACACACACACACACACACACACACACATATATATATATATTATATATATATATATATATATATATATATCATGATATCTATATATATATAATTAATAGATAGAGAGAGAGAGAGGAGAGAGCGAGAGAGAGAGAGAGAGAGAGAGAGTATAAAATGTGCATTATAACACTTTGGATTAAAGCTAAGGACTATATTTCGGGGACCTGCCTACCACCCTATAATCCTTAGCTATAAAAACAAAGGTTTCAGTGGGCCTTTTATACTTGAGAGTTATCCTGTTTTAACATAGGAATTTAAATATACATACATATATATATATATATATATATATATATATATATATATATATATATATATATATATATATATATATATATGTGTGTGTGTGTGTGTGTGTGTGTGTGTGTGGTGTGGTGTGTGTGTGTGTGTAAATTAGATATAGGAATAAGAGGTAAAAGAAAAGACTCAACATAAGAATGGGGAGGAGTAAACACAAAAAGAATCGATATAATCCCAAACAAATAGCCAGAAAACAGAGTAAAAAGAAAACCAATAATAAAGATGGGAGAAGAGTATCAGGAGGAGGACACATATTCCTGATACCACTTCTCCGAGCGGCCAGGAAAGGCCAAGGGTTATACAAGACCGTATTTAAAGGGAATCTGTCGGGAATAGATGCAATCAAGGTATTTACCTTTTTACGCTACATTTCCTTATTGTATTATCCTCCCAAAGTGTCTCTTATATTTTCGTGATACTCTGGCTGTGGCTCACTGAGAGAAAACAATTGTTCGTCGAACTTACACGATAAGATTTTAGATTTTGTTTGTATATCCATTTCGATTTTCATTTCTTTAATTCTTAGTTTTGGTTAAATGATGTTTATTTTCTCGAGTGGGTTAGTTTTACTCTGCTCCAGCATTCATGACACGTCACATTATTAACTTGCAAAACATCCTTTTGGATATCTTTTTCATATCCTTTAATATCATTATTAGTAGCAAATTGTACTTTAGCTTTGTGTCTTACTTTTTGAGTCACTGACCTCGTTATATGTTCCCGCTACGAATACCAATTTAAAGTTAAGGAATATAGAATTTAGGCCAAAGGCCTGGAACTGAGACCTTTGAGGTCTTCAACGCTGGAAGGAAAATTGAGAATAGAAAGGCTTAAAAGGTGTAACAGGAGGAAAACCTGGCAGTCACACTATGAAACAATTTTTAGGAGAAGATGGATAACAAGATGGAAGAAAGAGATTAAGAAAGGAGGTACATGAAAGGAATGAAAGGTGTTGCAGGTAGAGGCCGAAGGGACGCTGCAAAGAACCTTAAATAATGCCTACAGTGCACCGCGTGAGGTGTACTGACGGCTCTGTCCCCCACATGGGTTTTAATGTTACGTTAATATTATACCTATTAGGTGTCATAGGCATAACATTAATGTTAAGGTAATTTAATAGGGTGTATTTTTACCAATAAATATCTAATTAGTTAATATTTTTCGGCTTTCAAAAGAGAACTTAAAATTTAATAGAAATTTTCTGCTAGATATTTTATGATTTTACTTTGTTTTATTGATTTGTTATCCATTCTTAGTTATAAAATCATTAAAATCATAACCGACTTGCAATTTTCCTTTACATTTTCTTAAGAAATTTTTCCTTACTTTATAATCGTTCCTTATCATGTGTCTCTTTTTTTCATTGTTAGCTTATTCTCATGATATTCATTGCTTCTCACGCACATTAAAACTTGCTTCCTTTTATGGATTTTGATTTATGAATGAATTTTTATCACATCACCAAGACATTTATAGCTTAATGTTTAAGTAAATATAATCATGGTGATGTGATTATATATATATATATATATATATATATATATATATATATATATATATATATATATATATATATATATATATATATATATATTACGAAGTGCCAAGTATATCTGGTTACTACACTTACCATTCATTATTGTTACCTCACAAAAGCCAGACACCTGAACCCTCATCACAGGTATTAAACAACTGAATAGCCATAAACGAAAGGCACTTTTTTTTTTGAGGGGGGGGGGGGTCCCTTCCCTTAACAACTTACCAGTATTGCAGAAAATCAGACTAATGTTCATCAAAAACAGGTGTGAGGTAATCTTGTAAGTAATTTTAATTAATCAAAGGGCATCACTCCATCAGCAACTTAAAAGACTAAGTATTTCCCTGATTTCAGAAGTCTAAGTACTTCCCTGGTTCTTAGTCACTTCAAGTAAATTGAAGGAAAGCAGATTAATTACCACTCTATGTTTTCTACCTAACATAAATATAATCATAATTAGATGCAAATATACTGGTGTTAAAATAAAGAAAATATTTCTAAAAAATTTTAAATACAAAAAATTTATTATTAAACTCAAAGTTTATAAGTGAAACTCACAATATCAGGGAAAATTACTGTTACTTGAAAACAAAGTAAAGTTTAATTAATTCTTGAATTAAATTAAGTAAAATTAAATCAAAATTAATTATGACAAAATTCAGAACATTAATTCAATTGAAATTCAAAGTGTTAGGCAATAATTGAAAATTTGAAATTAATTCACAAGTGCTAAACAATAATAAAACTTGAAAAGAATTCTAAGTAAATGCAAATTAATTCACAAGTGTTAAATTTGATTAAAGTACAATGATTACGCAATGAAAATAACTAAGTCAATTAAATTGTGAAGTAAAATGAAAATACAGAAAAATGTGGACAGTATCAAAATAAAAAGGCACACTTCAACAAGAAATTAAAAAAATGCACAAATGAAACAAACACAAAACACAAAAAATTTGCAATGTGTAAAAGTGTAAATCTTTTCACTCTAAACATTGTAACCAACAGTTTTTACCAAACCGCTGTTCCTATCAGTTATTAGTTAACCACTGTTCCTATCCGTTATTAGTTTTTAGATATTAGTTTCTTACCAAACCATCATAAACCATTAGATATTAGTTATTAGTTAAGCACTGTTCCTATCAGTTATTAGTTAACCACTGTTCCTATCCGTTATTAGTTGCAACTAATAAAAAATATAACACACTTTACCTTTTTGGTATACCAAACTTCTTTCTTTGCTGCAGTCTTTTTTTACACTTTCACAAAACAGGCGCCGTTACAACAGCAATGTTTGTTCAAGATTCCACAAAAAAAACACTATTTAACACTAAATAAACTCTAAAAAATATCAAATATGAAATTCTCAAGTTACGAGTGACCAATTTACGTTACGTTAATATAACTCAAGGAGGTCGAGGGAGAGAGAGAGAGAGAGAGAGAGAGAGAGAGAGAGAGAGAGAGAGAGAAGAGATGTTAACGCCTTGAGTACCTGAGATATAATGAAATTCTTCTCCCTGTGGAAACTGGACTGGGGATGACACAAAACGTTTTTGGCACAATTATTCTTCTAGAAGCTTCAAATCTTATGCAATTTTACATACAAAATGTGCAATCTGCAAGTGGCACTCGGCAAAGACATACACGTATGAGTCCAGTCTGTTAAAAAAAAAAGATACGTACTCTACTCGATCGACCGAAGCAGAAGCCCTTATTATCTTACGTGATGACAGATTCTCAAAACACAAATGAAGTCTCGAGCTCCCTTATCAAACGTGTTGACAGATTACGAAAAAACAAAAGGATCTCGCAGTTCCTCTAATCTACAATGCTGACATAATAGGGAAACAATCGTAGTTTCGAATGGACAAAGAAAATCTCTCTCTTTCACATTCTACGTTATATATACATCTTTTTACATATATGTTATGCGAAATCTGAACACACATAAAACATCCTATCTCTAAGCTATCTAGGAATCTAAAAATAATGTTTGCACTTCTACATAACATTTCAAAGAGGGGAAATATGCATTTTGACAGTAGAAAAAATATATACTATATATATATATATTATATCTATATATATTATATATATATATATATATTGTATATATATATATATATAATATATATAATATAACATATATACAGGGTGTGAACACGAGTTATGCAAATATTTCGGGATATGAAAGAAAATGTCATTCTGAGCAGATAATGTTCTTAAACAACAAATGCATTTTAAGGCTTCATTTACCAATTGAGGCTAAGTTTTAAAACAATCCGGTTCCTTAATGCTGTCGGCCAAACATGGTGTACACAATGACTGAGTAGTCAGGGAGGTAAGGTGTGGTTGGTGGTTGTGGTTTGCTGATGGGAATGCATTAAGCAAACTGGATTGCTAGTCTTTTAATTATGTGTTTTTTCAGTAGGTTTTTGAAAAATGTAACATTACAGTCCCTTTGATTAGTTAACAGACTTCACCGTAAATGTTACTGTATTGTTGAATCAGGAGTCGGGACTAGGCCTATGCTGAATGAGTGATAATGACAGTAATCATGATGACGAGGGAATGCAGGAAGGGAGGTTACTTCACTTTGAACTACTTCAGCTGTTTTACTCTTTCGATTACTGCATGAATATTCTTGCAAATACCTTTTCCAGGAAAGACTGAAGAAAGTAAATTTTCCATAATGTTCTCATTCTTTTTCATCTGACAGAGACGAAAGCCTTTTCTTAAATGTGTTTTTCCTTTCGACTAGTATATAATGAATATTTTTTATGGAAAACGAGAGATTTTCAAAAAATACTTTTAAATGTTTGATCGGTGTTTAACGAATAGGCCTATCTTTGATGGAGGGGAGAGTCCCTTCGACTTGCTTTTCATTCCTTTATTAAATTCCAGTGAATATCTTTGATTGAGGGGGAGGAGGTTTCCATAATACTTCCATTTTTCCCCTTTGTTCAGTATCTAAATAATACATTTGATTTGGAAGTATTTTATTCACATCTGCCTAATCACCTATTTTCTTTTTTTTTTCTTTTATAAAACAATGGAGTTCATTGCTGTAAAACTCATAATAAACATCATATTTATATATTCCACATTTCTGGAACGGTAAGGCATTGTCGCCAGTTTTTTGGTCGCAAAATGAATAAGGAATCTGACACTAGAAACCTGGAAACGCTCTTGGTGGAAAAGCGAGGTTGTTTAGAGTAACAAGTGAAGTGATCAGCTCCATCTCCCTCCCCATAGCTGTGCGTAGCGCTTCAGCGGCGTGGTTGGTAAGGTATTAGCGTCCCACCTCGGTGGTCGCGTGTTCGTTTCTCGGCCATTCCATTGAAGAGTGAGAGATGTATATTTCTGGTGATAGAAGTTCACTTCCGACGTGGTTCGGAAGTCACGTAAAGCCGTTGGTCCCGTTGCTGAATAACCATTGGTTCAATGCAACGTAAAAGCACCATACAAACAAACAAACAAACATAGCAGTGCGTCATTTGACATCCCGTGCGCGCCAACTTACTTGGCCATTTGATAATAACGGTTATGTTAAAATTCACCTCACCGACAAACGAAGCGTTAAGATGCATATGTTTATAGAAATTTTTCTGTTTAGAATGAAATTTTCTCTCATATCCCCAAATATTTGCATAAACTCGTGGTGCACCATATATATATATATATATATATATATATATACTATATATATATATATATATTATATATATATATATATATATATATATATATATATATATATATATATATATATATATATATATATATATATATACAGATATATATATATAGTATATATATATATATATATATATATATATATATATATATATATATATACCACTCACATCACACATATATATATATATATTATATATATATATATATATATGTATATATATATATATATCACACACTCAAACACATATCACACACACACACACACACACACACACATATATAGTATATATATATATATTATATATATATATATATATATATATATATATATATATATATATATATATATATATATATATAATTATATGCTTTAAGCTACAAATGCCCTCTAATATCTTATTCGCTCTACCTCGGAATTAATATATTTTCATATATGTTAACCAAAGGGGAACTTTTTAATTGTTATTATATCTATATTTGTCCTGTATTTTAAACCCCGCAATATGGTCTGAATTAAATACATACGAGTACATGATACTTTTACTACTGGGATGATAGCTTGGGAGATTTCCATGAATTTTGCAATCAACTAAATTCGCTAGTTCCGAATATAAAATTTAAACCAGAATGGGAAAGAGATGGGAAATTGTCGTTCCTAGAAGTGCTAATCATAAGAGAACAGAATAGATATGCGTTCACAGTATACAAGAAACTCTCTTTCGCTGTTTCATATATTCATTTCCTAAGTTACGACGATGTATCCGTAAAGATCATGGTCGGGTGCGACCTATTCCTCTGGGTGCTCAAAATATTATGTTCAAATGGGTACGTAGATAAAGAATTCAACACGATCCGCCAACACCTAGTGCAACTGTTTTACCCACCATACATTATCGATAAGGTTATAAATAAATCGAATACAATATATTACAGAAGTCCGACTTACGATAGACAAATAGACTTCAACAATTAGATATAAAAATCCGTACGATTAAATCATCCAAAAGGCCACAGAACACCTCAGGTCTTATAATCCTTTCATTTTCCATTATCCCAAATCCATCGGGAGTTCGCTCATTAACAATACCTAAATAAAGAAGAAGCCGGGGTTTACAAGATATGGTTTAGCAATTGTAATGATATTTATGTTGGGGAAACCGGTAGATCCATCTCGCAAAGATTAGCAGAACACAAAAGATTAGTGGGATATGCCTCAGAGAACTCGGGGCGGAGCTGGTTTTCAAAAGTAGCTGTCCATATTAAAGACAAATGCTAGAATCTATTATCACTAATCAAAGCAACAATATGAACCTGTCAGGAGGACAGTGGAAATTGGATGAAATCGACGAACTTAGGTCGCTCCTCAAGCAGGTGTCCAAGAACATCCGACCACCAGACGAGTCGCCAGACGGGAGTTAATGAGGCCAAAAATCACCAAGGAATAGTTCAATTTTCACCCACCCTAGGCCATCAACAAAGACGTTCTGCCACACCTACATGTGATTTGTATAGATTCTCTTATAAGACATCCTATTTCCATACTTTATCAGTGATCAGGAGCACATAAGAAAGTGCTCGAAATATATGGTTGCAACGTTAAAAGAGTGTTTTATGGGCTTTTTACCTTCATAATATATTGT
>NC_061095.1:39124678-39129678 GCF_015104395.2 Macrobrachium nipponense | reverse complement strand
ACGTAATTACAATGTCAAGTACCAGAGTCAACAACGCCCAGGTTTTAAGTCTTATCCAAATAACAGGAACAAATTTAATGGGAAACCTACCAGTGATACTACTAAGAGTACACAAGGTAATACAGCTCAGCAAACTAATGTGAAATCCTCATCCAGTTTTTCAAGACAGTTACAGAAACCTAATGTTGTCTGTTTCAAGTGTGGAAGAGTAGGACACTACAGTCAAGAGTGTTACCGGAATCAACAGCAGTCAAAACCAGTTAGTCAAGTTGTGAAACAAACTACGAAGAGCAGTGTGGGAAAGAATCAGACTCCAGAGAAGAATGAAATAACAAGCGGAAATTTTTAGAACCAGTGGAAATGTTACCTCATGCAGTGAGTGGCTAAGCGTGTGGAGGCTTTTAAGCCATATATCTATGAGGGTATGCTGTCAACTCAAGAAGGAAGTATGCAGGTACCAGTCAAGATATTACGTGATACAGGGAGTAACCATAGTGTGGTAGTACGTGGTTCTCACCCTCAGTTGGCGAAGAGTCTCACAGGAGATTCAGTTATTTTGAAGGGTATAGGAGGAGAAGAAGTAACTCCTATATGCCGCTTACACCTGTCATGTGAATTGGTGACGGGGAGTGTTGATTTTGCTGTAAAAGACTCACTGGCTGTGGAAGGTATACTTGTTCTGTTGGGGAATGAAGTTGGTGGTGTGCCATTTATTCCTTGTCCTGTAGTGACAGACAAACCATTGAGGATTAGTCCTACAGAAGAGTTGGAGAAGAATAACTCCCACCTGTTTCCTAGTTGTGTAACTACCAGAAGTATGAAGAGGACTACGACTGTAAGTGAAGAAACTGAGGATTTACACACTCAAGAAGGATCAAGTGAAGGATCTTTGTGCTTAGAAGAATTATTCCAGGGAAGTGAAGTTTCCCATAGTGCTGACCAAGAAGAGATTTCCCAAGAAGATGATGAAGACAACGATGACGAAGAAGAAGAACCTGATGTTCCTGAAGAGACTCCGAGTAGTCAAAGTGTTCCTGAAGACAGTAGTGAAAACTACAGTAAGCTGAGTTAGCGCAGATATTGAGAATTCAACCCTTGAAGTTGGTCAAGTGACAAGAGAGAAGCTGATGGACTTGCAGAAGAAGGATGCATCGTTTACTGATTTGTTCTTTAGAGTTGTTGATCGAGAAGAGATGCAACAAACTCCTACCTGTTACTATCTGAAGGAAGGTTTGCTGATGAGGAAGTATAGACCTACAGATATGCCAGGAGTTGCTGTATGGGACGAATATCATCAAATTTTGATTCCATATCCATTGAGAAAGCAAGTGGTTGCAGTAGCTCATGAGTCTGGACATATGGGAATCAGGAAGACTGTGGAGAAGATCATGAAATATTTTTTTCTGGCCTGGACTTCACAAAGATGTTAGCAGGTTTTGTCGTGAGTGTCATACCTGCCAGATAGCTGGAAAACCGAATGAAACCATCAAGAAAGCCCCCCTACAACCTATAGAAGTTAGAGGAGAACCCTTTAGCAAAGTGATTATAGATATGGTTGGACCATTGCCGAAGACAAAGAAAGGAAATGAGTATTTGTTGACATTAATGTGTCCTGTGACAAGGTATCCAGAAGCAATCCCTGTTAGAAACATATCTGCCAAGATAGTAGCTGAAAAACTTGTGGAGTTTTTCTCAAAGTTTGGAATACCAGAAATAGTACAAAGTGACAGAGGAACAAACTTTACTTCAAAGTTATTCCAGGATGTGATGAATTTGTTAGGAGTGAAACAACAGTTATCTACTGCCTATCATCCAGAAACTCAAAGTGCCTTGGAAAGGTTCCACCAGACATTGAAAAGTATGCTGACAAAGTATTGTTCTGAGTCAGGAAGAGGATGGGATGTTGGTTTACCATTAATGTTGTTTGAAGTTAGGAGTGCTTATCAAGAAAATATGGGATGTTCACCTAATGAGATGATTTTTGGAAGAGAAGTGAGAGGACCGTTGAAGATTCTTGCAGAAAATTGGGAAGAAAATCAAGAGGAAAGTCAAGGAGAGTATGTGAAGAACTTAAGGAAAAGGTTGAAAGAGATTAGAAAATTCTCTTTAGAAAATTTGAAAATGAGTCAAGAGAAAATGAAAAAGAACTATGACAGAAAGACTAAGCTAAGAAGTTTTAGTGTTGGTCAACAAGTGTTAGTGTTCTTACCTGTCAAGAGATTTCCCCTCACTAATAAATTTCAAGGTCCTTACAGGATAATTCAGAAGTTAAGTGATAGAACTTATGTGATTGAAACACCAGAAAGAAGAAGAAGACAATGGAAGATACATGTGAACCTCTTGAAACCTTATTTCTCAGAAACTAAAACTGAAACTGTGTCAGTAACCCAGATAACTTTATCTACAGAAGACGATGATGGCTACGAATTGGGAGCTGCAAGCAAGATGAATAATTCTTCAATTTTGGAAAATTTGGAGGATAAACTGAAACATCTGAGTGTTGAACAAGGTGAAGACTTAAGTGAAGTAATTAGAAGTTTTCCAGAAATTTTTTCAGATGTGCCTAGACGTACTGATCTGACCAAGCATGAAATCAAGATTCAAGAAGATGGAAAACCTTTCAAGCAAAGAGCCTATCGCTTATCACCGTATCATCGAGATGTTTTGAAGAAAGAAGTTAAGTATTTGCTGCAACAGGGATTAGCAGAACCCAATTCAAGTCACTTTAGTTCTCCATGTGTGTTAGTGAAGAAACCAGATGGTTCATTTAGGATGTGTACTGATTATAGGAAGCTGAATTCTATCAGTGTGGCTGATAATTATCCTTTGCCTCTTATAGATCAGTTACTTGATAATATTGGGCAAGCCAAGTTTGTTTCCAAGATAGACTTGTTGAAAGGATATTATCAAATTCCTTTAGATGAGAATGCGAAGTTGCTGTCAGCTTTTATTACTCCATTTGGACTATATCAGTATACTGTTCTGCCGTTTGGTCTGATGAATGCACCCGCAACATTTCAACGAGTGATGGATCAACTGCTAGGATCAATAGAAGGAGTAGGTGTATACCTAGATGACATCGTGATTTACTCTACAACGTGGGAAGACCATCTGAAGATTCTGAGGAAAGTTTTCAAGAAACTACCAAGAAGCAGGATTAAACAGTCAACCTAGAGAAGAGTGAGTTTGGAAAGGCAACTGTACAGTATCTTGGTTTGAAGTTGGGAAAGGCCTTCTTGCTCCAGTAAATGCTAATGTAGAAGGTATCCGTAAGGCTACCCCACCTACTACCAGGAAACAGCTACAGAGATTTTTAGGCATGGCTGGTTTCTATCGTCGTTTTTGCCCAAATTTCTCAGCCGTAGTAGCTCCCTTGACAGACTTAACTAGCCCCAAAGCTAAGTTTATTTGGACCCTATAGTGTCAAGAATCCTTTGAGAAGGTAAAAGCCATTTTAACTTCAAGACCAGTACTTCAAGCTCCAGACTTCGACAAGAAATTTGTGATATAAGTTGATGCGTCAGACTGTGGTGTTGGAGCTGTTCTACTTCAAGAAGAGGAAAATAATATCTACCATCCTGTGTGCTTCATGTCTACAAAATTGAAAAAACATCAGAGAGTATACTCAACAATTGAAAAGGAAACTTTAGCCTTAATCACCGCATTGAAAAAATTTGAAGTGTATGTGAACAGACCTAGGAATGAGAAAATTTAGTTATGTCTGATCACAATCCACTATCATTTATCCAGAAAATGAAAAATCATAATCAAAGACTGACCAGGTGGTCTTTGTGTCTGCAACAGTATAACTTAAGAGTGCAGCACATTAGTGGCAAAAACAATGTAGTTGCTGATTATTTATCTCGTTGCGAATCGTTGGATTCAACACCGTGATAAAAAATCTCTGGGGGGAGGTATATTATATATTGCTACTTCAAAATACATGTTTTCCCCTCTTTGAAATGTCATGTAGATTGTGCAACATTTTTTCAGATTCCTAGATAGCTTAGAATAGGATGTTTTAAGATGTGTGTTCAGATTTCACATTACTTAATGTAAAAGAATATATATATAACGTAAAGAGAGAGATCCTTGTCTTTCTTTTCAAAGCTGCAAATGTTTAACTTTTATGTCGACCCTTTTAAGATTAGAGTCTGCGAGATCCGTTTGCTTCCCTAATCTGTCAACGCGTCTTGATAAGCGATCTCAAATATTCACTTGTGTTTTGGAGAATCTGTCATCGTACGTGATAAGACTTCTTCGTCTCGTTCGAGTCGGGTACGTCTTTCTTTTTTTTTTTTTTTTTTTTTATTTTTTTTTTTTTTTTTTTTACAGACTCTTCTGGTACGTGTATATCTTTGTCAAGTCCCACGTGGGAATTGCACACTCTGTATGTAAGATTGGATCAGATTTCCAAGCTACTGGAAGCTTTCGTGTCTAGAACGTTTTGAGACATCTGCTCTGTCATTTCCCTAAAGGAAGAGATTTTCATTCTATCTTAAGACCCCGAGGCATTAACATCTTGTCTCTCTCTCTCTCTCTCTCTCTCTCTCTCTCTCTCTCTCTCTCTCTCTCTTCTCTCTCTCACTCGACATCGAGATTATATTAACGTAACGTAAATTTGGTCACTAGTAATTTGTGAGAATTTAATATTTGATATTTCTTAGAGTTTATTTATTATTATTTAGTTTCTTTTGTGGAATCTGAACAAACATTTCGTAACGGCGCCTGGGTTTTTGTGAAAGTGTAATATACAAGCTGCAGCTAAGGAAGAAAGAAATTGGTATACCAAGGTAAAGTGTGTTATATTTTTATTAGTTGCAAACTAATAATGGATAGGGAGTGTGGTAACTAATAAATTGTTAGGGACAGTGAATAACT
Source organism: Macrobrachium nipponense (assembly GCF_015104395.2). Lineage (NCBI taxonomy): Eukaryota > Metazoa > Arthropoda > Malacostraca > Decapoda > Palaemonidae > Macrobrachium > Macrobrachium nipponense. The sequence goes on along the minus strand of NC_061095.1, from coordinate 39,124,797 downwards.
AATAACGGATAGGAATGGTGTTTAACTAATAACTAATAATTGGTTGGTAAAAAACTGTTGGTTATAGTGTTGTTGAGTGAAAAATATTTACACTTTTACATCATTGCTGATTTTGTGTG
>NC_061095.1:39117561-39124178 GCF_015104395.2 Macrobrachium nipponense | reverse complement strand
TAATTGACTAATTCTTCTGAATTCAGGAAAATCTGATTTGTTTGTTTATCTTCTCATATTTACGTATTCATCAACGTCTCCTATAACTTGATCCAGTTTATAGGCTTATTTCTCTTGGAGCCATCTTGAGGTTTACTGTCCGTAATGATCTTCAACTGAAGATTTAAACAAAGAAAGTACAGACCAGGACAGAAAACTCTGTAATAAGCGATACTTATTTCTGTGTGTCTGTCTGTCTGTCTGTTTCTCTACGTATCTGTCTCTCAACCTGAATTTGCTAACGTCTGAACGTTTCCATTAAGATACAATAATGCAATTTTACTCCAAAGACAGTGCGATCAGTTCTTGCAAAATATAATTTACTCTTTTATAAATTCTTTAAAAAGACCGAGAAACCATGCAGTACATTACAATCATATTATTTCTTGCATGAACGAACGAGAAAATAAGATATTTTCTCCACATGTAAGTGATATATGAAGCAATTGAAGTATATCTATAAATATTAAATGTTTCATTAAAGTAAAATCTTTTCAGAATAATATCATGATATAATAACGGATATGTGAAAAACTTTTGCGCAGTATTACAGCTGACGTCTTCCATTGATGCCTTTAATTGCATATAATTACGAGTAGGGAGACAACTATTTAATCCTTTCCCAAAACTAAAACATAACTTCGAAGAAGAGAATTGCAAAAATCTTATCTTTATCTTTTCTGTTGACAGACCAATGAAGATGGATTCAGCTCTTAATTTGGATGTCGAGAAGAAGTAGTGAAACGAAGAATTCCAGTTCATTTTCCTTTCTCGTAAGTCTGGAAAATGGAAGGCTACAAATTCCTGGTTCAAGCGCCATGGAAGACGTATAGTGACATTCGAGCGACTTGGCCAATAAGATGTTTTATCGAGATAATTTCTCTTTGCGTGTGTTTGTTTATATTATATATATATATATATTATATATATATATATATATATATATACATATTTATATAAATAAATATAAATAAATATATATAGTATATATATATATATATATATATATATATATATATATATTTATATATATTATATATATATATATATATATATTTTATATATATATATATATATATATATATTTGAATAATACCTAAATGAGTAACAAAGACCATCGAAAAACACAAACCCAACCCTGAATAAATGATTTGTAAGTTGCAAAAAGTATTAAAAGCCGGTGATATTAAGTGATGCAGCAAAAAGTTTTAATTACCGATTTGTCCAACAGAAGCACTGGAGAGAGAGAGAGAGAGAGAGAGAGAGAGAGAGAGAAGAGGAGAGGAGAGAGGGATCGAGAGAGAGAGAGAGAGAGAAGAGAGAGGAGAGAGAGAGAGATTCACAATTACTAGTTTATTATTCCACTGATGGGTAAGGATTTAGAACTTAATAAAACTCATACTTTAAATGTATTCCTCATCTCACAAGAAATTTTTATGAAAATAATTGCTTTGTATTATATTCCTGCTCCATAGTTTTTTGGGAAATTATGTTTCCTAAAACATAATTGGCTTATCTACCATCTGCCTTTGAAAATGGAAAATTAAGTTAATGTAGTTGTCAATGTTACTGGTTTTAAATTTCAGTAGAGTTTGCAAAAATATTTTTCACTTATTTGATATAAACTGAAGAAAGGTATTATGTTCTTTTCTCCAAAAGTCTGTACGTAGTAGCATTACAGCCCGAAATTTTAGATGAAAAATCTATAAAAAGGAGAAAAAATTGAATAAAAAAAAGAGCTTCTGGGGAATAGTCTTCATCAAGAACTCAATAAAGATTGTACATAAATGTATGGTAATGGTTACGGACTCTGGCTGGTAAAGAGTACATTAATAATTCATATTCATCCTCATTTTTCTTGTAACTTTAAGTGATGCAAAAGACAGGAACAAAGAGGTCTGAGGTATAATGAAAACACTGTTAAGAATCTTATTATTCTTTTTCTTGCAACTGAAGTGATACAAAAGGCAGGAACAAAGACATTATAGATTTAATTAAAACAATATAAAGAATCTAAGAGCGTCTTTGGAATACCGTCATAAAAATCATTTTCTGCTTCTGACAACAGAGCTGGGAAGGTTTTGTTTTCCTTCTGTAGTACTGAATAGCTAGGAAATACAGGGCTGGATATCTTTTGTTATCTCTTTTAATATCCGGACTCCTTACTGAAAGATTAAAATGAGAGGGTAGAAAATGTTATGAAGCTTTTGTTTCCAGAGACATTTTCAATAACTATCCTCACTAAAACATTAATGCCGTAAAACCAAGTTAGAGTTTTTATTATTTTTTTAATCTCATACACACACGCACACACACACTCACACACAAACACATATATAAATATATATGTATATATATATATATATATATATATATATATATATATATATATATATATATATATATATATATATATATATATATATATATTATCTATAAGGGTTTAAAGGCTATTCCCTCTTCTAAAAAGGACCTATTTCCCTTTATCTGCAGGTTCTAGAGGAGGCAAAGCACGTGCAGTTAATACAACCATCTTGCAAATCGACTTCATAAGAAAAGTAAATAAGGAAATATTTCCGTGGTTCTACGAAATCATGAAAGGGTATTTCTAGAGGGTCCTGGGAATCAGGGTGAAATCTATCGTGGAAATCTCCTTTCCAAAAGAAACAGAATGAAACTCTCTCTCTCTCTCTCTCTCTCTCTCTCTCTCTCTCTCTCTCTCTCTTCTCTCTCTCTCTCTACTTCTTTTATGTCATATCTGAACAACAATACATGGAGAAGTTGGAAACGACTAAGTTTTGTGTCCCTTTTGCTTGAAAAAGTATTCATAAATCAATTTAAATAAATTCATTATTATTTTTTATTTTAGAATTTTCTTGACGTATCATGAAAAATTCCTTCAAGATTTTGGTTCGTGTATTGTCATACAATACAAATTTCTGTTCACATGTGATCTTGATGATTTTTTTAAAGGATCCATTGACTAAAATGTATTTTAAAGATTAACTTTTCGAATTAGCCATCCCAGCTTGCTTGAGATCACATAGGCATTTCCTTAACTTTACCAGCATTTGGTTACTTGACAAGACAGGTACATAAGCTTCTTATTGGGACTGGTACCTAGAGTTTACTCCATCGCAAATAGAGTAATGATTTTTTTCATAATGTGTTTATTCATGATATATTTTATGCACTAAGTACTCCGCTGGGTAAAATTCGCTGGTATACTGAGCTTCAAAAGCCTGCCGGGAAATCTTAGTTACGGAGTACTTTGGTTCCACCTTGTTCATGACCTTGGTACTTCGGTTGCCACAGGCTTGGTCTGCTATATATATATATATATATATATATATATATATATATATATATATATATATATATATATATATATATATATATATATATATATATATACATATATACATATATATATATATATATATATTATATATATATATATATATATATATATATATATATATATATATATATACATACATCCAGTGCCGATTTCTTCATTGGAAGACGTCGAATCTACAGTTTATCAACGAGGGTGTTAGGATAGCGGGCAGATGCGGCTTTCGTACGCCATCTTGGGTGGGTCTTGATTCTTACAAGAGGTGAAAAAAAATATTGTACTTATTTTATTTTAGATTTCTCAAACTGACGACTTCACATACATTCTCATGTATGTGCGTTTCAATATATATATATATATATATATATATATATATATATATATATATATATATATATATATATATATACACACATACACACACACACACACACACACACACACATATATATATATTATATATATATATATATATATATATATATATATATATATAATATATATATATATGCATGGTTAAGCTAAGCGAGGAGTATCCTTGCCCATTAGCTTAAAGGCTTTATGTTTTATTTTCCCCTTTTTCAATCTGCCATAATATCTCTGCTGTTTTCTTTCCTTTTAATTCCTTAAAGTCGAACCACCAAATTGCCTCCTGTTACTGTTCTTAGGTAAATCTCTGATACAGAAGAGTGATACTGAACACCTGTAGTGATAACAAGCCGAGATGAAGCCTTACCTATAGGCTTTCATAGGGTTTGTGCGCTGCCGGTTGACCGATGATACACATAAACCTACCGTAGACTTGGCAGAAAATTTGGGATAGCAAGTCCTTTCTCCTAAGGGCCGCATTCAAGTATCACAATATAGAACTAAACTGGAAATTGAGGAGAACTAATCTTATTCCTTTGCCACCACTTGTCATGAGAAACATAACGGCAATGCAGTATCGCTAGGAAACACGAGAATTCCATGAGGCGATTAATTAATTACATGACATAGAGAACAAAGTAAAGAAATGGTTACCAAGACAGAGAGTCGTAGGTTCAGCAAGGGAAAGCAAATTCTGTTCCGGGGAAACATTTTTGGAATTCATTTCAATGTTGCTCATTAAACAATCTTTTATTATTATATGACTGAGTATATAATGATTCTCGTTTGTTTTTGCCATAATTGCATTAAAGGTTGACTTGCATCTTCATGAGGAGTTGTGAAAGAAATATCTGTTTGTTGTGCACTGCTTCAGTTACAGATTCTTTACATTTTCTTAAAGTCATTGAAATCAGTCTTTGGTTCTATACTATTTCCAAACCTTCTAGTCGTTTTAGGCGTTTCCTCCCATGCTGTCAATTGTACTTCGTTGGAATTGACGGCGTTTATTCCTTTTTAATCCGTGCCCTCAAGAGTAATAGAGTAATAGTAATCATGGTTTAATCCTCCTCTCCAATAAATACACAGTAAATCTTCTTAGGGTATTTGGACTTGAAGATACAAGATCAAGAGAAAGAATGCAAAATATTATCATAAATTGTAATGAGACATTTGCATAATTTCATTTCCAATTATTGAATATAAAAAGAAAATAAATATAACACACGACTGCGACTCAACCATTTTTTTTTCCTCACGTCGCGTCATCCAGAGATTTGTTGCTTCCGAGGGAACTCTAGTTAAATCCTCTTTTTGATCTTTCTTAAGATAATTGCTTGAGATAATCCCTTACTCCATTTACACTGAACATGAGGCTCTCTCTCTCTCTCTCTCTCTCTCTCTCTCTGTGGGATAGTAAACAGAGGCGCCTCGTAACCCCTAAAGCCCCTTAACACAAAATAAGCCTCAGGATATATGTAGCCCAAACCTTGTAGCAGCCTTAATAATGAAGAACAGCACCGCTCCAGGGGGACCGAAGGAGATATGCACGAACGTAGTTTACAAATTTACTTGTCCAGAAGAGATGTGTCAATCTCACAGCCAAAATTACATTGGGCACACTACAACGACCCTTCGGGGACGTCTGCTGGCTCATAGAAATCAAGGGGCCATCCATCAACATTACATAGACGTTCACGACAAGAAGCTATCTCTACAAGAGCACATAGAAGGCACCCAGGTCGTGCACAGAGAAGTCAACTATGGTCGTCTCTTAATAACCGAAGCGGTAAGCATCGCTATTCAGAAGCCGACCTTGAACGTCCAACAAGAATCGGACCATATACTCCCCTCCAGCAGGAGAAGGAATACGTAAGCTAACAGGGACCAGACAGCGCGCCCCAACCCACCGACAACATCGCGCCCCTTAGATGACATGAGAGGACCCAGCGTCAGCGAGAGCCAAGTAACATCCTTGCTCAGGTCGCTGAGACCCCGCCCAACACGAATCTGCAACCGTTAACCAACGTAGACCATTTGGATACACACACACACACACACACACACCACACACACACGCTCACTCACTCAAATGTAATATTATACACATTTATGTATAAACTGAAATGATTCGATTTGTACCTTTATGCATGCTATAAAATAGTTTTTTCCTGTATTTAGATTTCTATATTCATTTTTATTCCTTTATGTAATTTTGTATTTAAAACCAACATATAACATATCAAATTTTAAACATACAATTAAGGCAACACTAGCACATGGCATTATATTTTGAATATTTATTTAACCACTTGTTTAAACTTTCACTTTTATTGTCACAGTACATATGTCCTGATGTTCTTTGTATCCAAAACAACACCCTTAAGCTGTTAATCCCTAGACTAACCAGTACCCATACCTCAAGGTCATACTTCCCACACGATGAAATAAATAGGCCGAAAAGCCAGATTGTAAGTCAGTAGTCGCTTGATAATGCTATAAGGCGAAACAGCTGTCGCGACAAAATTCAATAAATGGAAGAAGGAAGTCAGCGTTATTTTCACCAGAAACTGACGAACGAAAATTGGAAAAAACTTCGTCGGTATGAAGATACCTGCAAGAAACTTATTGATGCCACTAAAGCAATTGCTTTTAACGAAAATTGTATAAGAGAAAACTATGCCCTAAAAGTATATAATATATATATATATATATATATATATATATATATATATATATATATATATATATATATATATATATGTGTGTGTGTGTGTGTGTGTGTGTGTGTGTGTGTGTGCGTGTATGTGTGTACTTGCTTGAAGTAATTCTGCACTTGGGAATTTGCCAAATA
>NC_061095.1:39102561-39112561 GCF_015104395.2 Macrobrachium nipponense | reverse complement strand
TTGATGATACATAATCAAATTAATTCTCAAAGGTTCGTGTAAGAATAAACTCATTAGCAAAAATGAATGTAGCACAGACGTGTTCTTATTCTGAGATTGGAAGTTATCTTAGGCCAACGGGTAACTGAATAAGTGAAATAGAGCTTTGAACTAAACTAAAATAAATAACAGAAAAATTTCTTTATTTATCCATTACAGCGGTTATCTTTCCCATAAAGGGGAAATATCATTAAAGATCAGATACTTAACCACACGAAAATGTATTACTCTATTTAATCTGGAGACTCGATTTTATCTGCTCATATATTGTTTCTTAGTCCGCAATTTCATCTGCAGTGCGGCGGCTTCGCCTACATAAACTGTGAATCTTACCATTAGGTACTTTCTTCTATAACATCGCAGAATATCACGCAACAATGGGTTCGATCGAGCTATAATTCCCGATATACTTCACTTTTCTTGTTTTCTTTTATCAGTGTCAAGTTCTCGTTGATGGGAACACCGATTACCTACCGGTTTTATCGATCGAGAAGAGGATTATTCCATGATTTGCATCACGATATTTTTGGTGCGCTACTCTGAAGCTACCAGGCTGTAATTTAGATGTTGTCTAATTTTTATGCTTGTTTACGAAATTTAAGATTGTTTTTCAAAAGTCTCGTTTGTGATAGAATAACAGCCTTTTCAATACAATAAACTTTGGAATGTATTCGTATCAGTCCATGAACATGGTTGCTGCCTCGAACACTTGTCTCATACATCAAATTTATTTCATATTTCATTATTGCTATGGACTATGCATATGTACATATCTATAACAACAGAATTACACAGACATGTCTACAATGATTCACCATTATTGAAGAAATGTCAACCGGTATAATAAAATTTCATACACCAGGATAATTCTAGGAAAAGTTTACCTTAAAGGTAAACTCAATATATTTTGGATACCAGGTGATGAATTAACTGCAGAGGAAATTAGAACATTAATCGGATTATCTTTTTTATTAAAGGTATATAAATTAACTTACCATTACTACTACCAATATAATATATTAATTTTTTCATTGTTCTTATAAAGAAAATACCATATATTCTAAGCTACAATTTACTCTCTCTCTCTCTCTCTCTCTCTTTCTTTCAGAAAAAATAGAGCAAAGTATTTATAAGAATGTATTCGCTCTCATATCATACCAGAAGTGAATGTATCTAAACATCCATTGAAACAGTGGTCTGAAGAACTTTATTCCTTTTCGTCTAGTACATATATACTCAAATATATATATATATAATATATATATATATATATATATATATATATATATATATATATATATATATATATCTATATATATATATATATATATATATATATATATATATATAGATATATATATATATATATATATATATATATATATATATATATCTATATATATATATATATATATATATATATATATATATCTAAATATTATATATATATATATATATATATATATATATTATATATATATATATATATATATAATATATACATATATATATATATATATATATATATATATATATATATATATATATATATATATATATATATATTATATATATATATATATATATATATATTGTATATATTATATATATATAGGATATATATATATATATATATATATATATATATATATATATATATATATATATTATATATATATATTATATATATATATTGTGACAAGGTGCCAAGTATCTGGTAACTGCACTTACCATTCATAAGATGATTACCTCAACACAGCCAGATATCTGAACTTTATTCACAAATAAAATACGACTGAATATTCTTAAGGCAACAGTGATCCTTTAAACAACTTATCAATATTACAGAAAATCAGAGTAAGTTCATTAAAACAAGTGTGAGGTAATCTTATATGTAATTGAATTAATTAAAGGGCATAACTCCATCAACAACTTTAAAAGACTAAGTATTTCCCTGATTTTAAAAGTCTAACTCACTTGAATGAAATTGAAGGAAAACAGCTCAATTACCAATCTATGTTTGTACGTAAACAAAATTAAATATACTGTTGAAAAAGAAATAATACACTAATAAAAATTTTAAATACAAAAATTTACTATCAAACTCAAAATTTCTAAGTGAAATTCACAATATCAGGGAAATTCACCGTTACTTGAATACAACACAAAGTTTAATTAGTTCTTGAATAAGTTATTAAGCAAGATTAAATAAAATTAATTTTCACCAAAAATCAAGAAAATTAACAAATCCATTTGAAATTCAAAGTGTTAGGTAATAACTAAAATTTGGGAAATTAATCACAAGTGCTAAGCAACAGTAAAACTTGAAAGAGAATTCTAAATAAATGTAAATTAATTCACAAGTGTTAATTTCAATTAAATATGCAACGATTAATTAATGAACAGAATAAAGTTAATAAAATTGTGAATGCAAATGAAAACACCGAAAAATGTGGAAAATATCAAAATTGCAAATAGAAAGCATTAATAACACAGAACCTATAAAAAACACACTTCTATAAGAAAAATGGAGAAATGTAAAAAAAATCACTTCAACTAGAAAAATGGAGAAGTTCACAAAACATCACCCGATAAGAAATAAACACAGAACATAAAAATTTGAAATGTGTAAAAAATGAAATAATTTCACCAAACCTTTGTAAATATGTTTTTAAGTTTTACAAAACCACTGTAAATATGTTTTTAAGTTTCACCAAACCTTTAAAGCTGTAACTTTAAAATTGTAATAACATATTACCTTGGCACCAATTATGTTTCTGTTGCAGCTAGCTCCAAAATTGCGCTATATTCCAACAATTCAAAATATATCAAAAAGGAGAGGCGCCGTTACACACTTGTACAATGTTTGTTCAGATTCTACATCAAGCACTAAGCAATATTAAATAAATCTAAGAAATACAAAATCTGAAATTTACGAGTGACCACTCACTAAGTATAAAATCTTTATGTTAATGAGAAATAAAAAATTGTGCAGGGGAGAGAGAGAGAGAGAGAGAGAGAGATGATCTTACGCCACGGGTTCAAACCTCAGAATGAACTAACTCTCTCTCCTCGTAAGGCAAATGATCAGTGTATCTCGCCCTAAAATGGTTGGGGCGGACGATTTTGGGAATGAGAGACAGCTAACATCGTAAAAATTCTGTTTCAAAACAATAAGTAGAGAGAAAGTGAGATTATAATCACAAATAACATATATTATTACACGATTTATAACAAAAAAACTATCTAGAAGTGAAAGATATGATTATAGAATCTTCTAAAATGAAATTAAGTGACATCACAAACTTTCCACTTCAAAATTTAAGCTACTTATGAGTCAACAAATTATCTTTTTTGACAAATCGAGTGATATAAACGTTCATTTACTAATAATATTAGATAGTCTTCAATACAAAAACATCTCTAACTGAATGGCATCAGACGTATGTGAAACGTTTTATCCTTCCCGTGGTTACTTGACCAGGACACACAAGTGTGAAACAAGTACGAGCATTGCATGTTTAAAAAAAAATTGGAACCATTCGGCCACAAGTGGTGACAGCTATTTTCTTGCTTCGAACAGATAATGCTAATCTCTCTCTTCTCACAATCTACGTTTTTCTTAACTTTTAGAATATGTTATGCGAAATCTGAACATACATTATTAGAACATACTAACTCTAAGTGAGTGTTTTATTGTGAATAGTGATATCGGTGATCATACTTTACTTCTAAAAATTGAATTATGCTCAATGCATTTTAATGTAATATCAAAGATTTGATAAAAAAAAAAAAAAATCTTACAAATCACTGTAAATTTGCTTTTACAAATATAAGCATTTTATTTTCGAATACTTTGTAGATTCGTGTAGACTTCACCGTTGTGTGCCTGCCCCTGTAGGTCGACAGTGCCACTCGCCTCTTCAATATCAGGGTTCTATATACTTGATTGCCAGTGATGCTCACGCTCGCTTACAGTGGTCCATTGGATAATGTTATTGTGTATTGCTAATATTAAGTGTTCGAGCCATATTCTCATGTACCTACGTGTACCTGTAGGCTAGTGCATTTGCTTCAACTTAGTGACATCTTTCCCCTTTCTCTTGTATTGTGAATAGTAGAATGAACGTCATAAGGGCCACTAAGAAACGCAAAGCTCCTGTATTTGTACATCTGATTGCCCTTTAAGTTATATTTATTCATGAGCACAATACCTGTTATATTCATTCCTTGCCTTTGAAAATAATTTTGGGTGTTCTATAATGGTTCCATTCTCATTATGGAAGTTCAGAATTTTGAATTTATATATATATATATATATATATATATATATATATATCTATATATATATATATATATATATATATATATATATATGTACATATATAGCCCTATACATATATACATATAGTATATACACAGCACACACACACACGACACACACACACACACACACACACACACACACACACATATATATATATATATATATATATATATATATATATATATATATATATATATATATATATATATATATATATATGTGTGTGTGTGTGTGTGTGTGTGTGTGTGTGTGTGTGTGTGTTCGTGTGTGTGTGTGTATGTGTATATAGAAGGAGAGTGTGAGAGAGAAAGAGATGAATTTACTACTTAAGAAATGCAAATAAAGAACATGATCATTTCTGTTATACTCAGATTATCCACCTGTTTACCAAATTAATCGTATTTTTCGTCAATTAAAATTTCTGCTTTTGGTTACCTACAATTAGGTAAGACTACCCCGTATTGTAACTCGACGTATTGTATTGCCTTTTTTTTTTCTTTGAAGTTGACGGTGCATATCGGCATCAGACATCTTTGAAAATTTTACTTCGTTTCTGATTGTTAGATACAGTTCAGCTGTTATGTCTACTTGCGTGGTATGTACACTGCACGGATATTGGCCATGAATTCCGAAGAAACATACCCTAGTGTACCCATATATAGATTTACATTAACACATAATAAACCCATGGAAAGTATTCAATTCTTTCTTTCCGTTTACTCCCCATCAATTTTATAATTGTAACAGACCAGAAACCAAGAATTCTTTTAGATATCAGTAAAACAAAGAAGCTAAATAATGTACCCTTAGTCTTTTTTATATATGTCTTTGTCTTCTCTTCTGATGAAATTCTTCTCTTAGTAGTTTCTCGTACTTTAGCATTTTTATTTTTGTTTGTTTGTATGGTGTTTTACGTTGCATGGAACCAGCTATTTTTTTTTTTTTTTTTTTTTTAGCTTTGGTTGATTCATATTATCTGTCAGAGCAGCGGTGTGATAGTCAAATAAACCAATTATTGTATAATCTATAACTCTTCTCTACCTCATTTTATGATTCCTCTTTCGAACTTTTAATACATTTTCGATTAACGCTTTCCTGGATAATGTAGAGTAATCATTTTTCAATTAGTTTCCATCAGTCATTTGCATGAAAGCCTAATGTGTAATTATCCACTCCCCTCGTACATTAGCCGAGCGCCATATCCTATTCCAGGAATACTTTTAATGAAGACGCTGTTTGGGATCTATTTACCGTTAATCCTCACTTCCAAAGTAACATTTCTGGTCTATTGAAAACCTCTGTAAATTGCGAAGCTTCGTTGGATTGGCAAAGTTAGCAGAAAGAGCTTTCATTTGGAAATGATAGACCATGTCTATTTATTTAGAGGGGAAGATGGGGGAGGGTTACTGTGAACGTAATGATTATTATAGATGGTCTTCAAACAATTACAAGCATTTTTTAAGAGCAAAATTAGTGATAGGTGATTTTTGTTTTAGACTGTTGTTTTAAAAGGACGTCCCGGCTTCTTTGTCAAAGTCAAGAGGTTCACATCAGTCCTCTTATTTCTTTGACAACCTTACCACACATATGATCCGCATTTTTGTAAAGACTCGTAGTGTCATTTGGCCATCTCTACCTAAAGCTTCAGTCTCTTGAACTGAAACTCTATCTAGCAGTTTGCAGTACCGTCTCATTGCTCTAAGTAATATTATGATTTCCTTGTTCGTTTATTACTCTTTTTGTCTTGCTTTGCGGTCTGTGTGGACTTCGACAAAATCTTTTTATTTGTTTTCTTTAAAAGAAAACATCTTCCATTCTCCAGTCACCAAACATACCAATATGCAGCCCTCTAGCCTTAGTAGTTTTTATTTCATTTAAGATTAAAGTTAGCTATAATCGTATTTCTAGCAGCGCTATAGCTAACAACATCATAGCCCACCACCGGATCGTGGCTGAGTTTCATGGGCCACAACTAAGATTTTTATGGGCCGTGGCTGAAGCCACCACCGGGCAGAAAACCCTATTGCGCCGAAGACACTTTTCGGGGTGGCGAATGGAACAGACAGTGGCAGTGGCGGGAAATTTGCTTCTCTCGCTCTTCACTATGGCAAGATGGCAACTTTATTGGACCACACCTACTGCGCTACTAAGCTACGTATTACTTCATTACACGTAAGTATATCAGTATATACTTTTAATTTTTATAAAGTGCGTTTTAGCCAGATACGATATGACGTAACTTGGTTTAGCAACTGTTTAATGGAATTTGTGGAAATGATATTTTTGCATTGCCCGTATTTAGAAAGGAGAAAGCTTTGGTTGTACTGCTTTTTACTTCTAGCTGTCACCTTATTCGCTAAAGTCATTGGCATCAATATCATTGCTGTTATTATAGTGGATTCGCTTAAGCTGGAACCCCAAGAGAGGTGCATGTTGATTAAGGAATTACAGGCGGGTGGAGTGTGTTGTTCCGTCTCCTTCTCACACTCCCTCCCTCCCGGACCATAATACAACTTATTCACACAATACCACCTGATTGATAAAACATCTGTTCACTTTATTTTTATGAGGAAGTATTCGTTTTTCATCATTCTTTCTCGAGACCGTTTTTTCAGTCAAGAACATTAGGGTGGTAATCATACAATGCTGGCAATATCTTTATGACGAGCCGAGTTATAAGGAAAAGCAATTAAGGATTTTTTTACATAAAAGTGTCTGCTGCCGCTGCATGATTCTATGGTAATTCCTCATTTCTCATTGTTGACTGAAACAAATTTGTAGCTACTTTTATTTAACATTACAATTATTTTAAAAAGACGTAGCATCAGTGCTAGGCTATTATTAATAAATGAATATGTAAACAAATATAAGGTTCTTTTGATTAAGGGATTACCACCCTAATAGTCGTGGCTGGAAAATTGTCTCGAGAATTAATGATGAAAAACGAATACTTCCCCATAAAAATGAAGAGGCGAACAGATGTTTTATCAATCGAGTAATATGCGTGAGTAAGTTGCATTATGTCCTGGAGGGAGGGAGGGAAAGAGGAGGACAGAACAGCACACTCCACACGGCTCCCCCCCCCCCCCCCCCCCCCCCCCCCCCCACCCCCCCCCCCCCCCCCCCCCCCCCCTTCTTTCCGCCATAAATCAGTGTTACCATGCGCGAGCACCACAGGCAGCTGACCAGATAGAAAAAAAAAACGAGTATAGGTATCTCGTTACTTTTATTGTTCCAGTATTAATTTCGTCCCCCCTAAAAATTAAATTATGAAATTAAATCTCCAAATATGATACCGAGGGTATTGAGATAGGATTTAATTAGGCCTATTTATCGAATCATATTTAGGAGATGTATTGAATTCCAATTTATTAATATACATATCTTAATATTTTACACAGAAATAAGTTTTAGCGTGTTACGGTGATACCAAATAATGGTTTACACATAGGAGAGGTATGGGTGCATAACTGAGTCGATTGCACATTCAGGGACGGATATTCGGCAAACTAGATCGCCAAATTCTTTTAAAAACACGTCAAGTGAATGCATACTGTCTATCCGTTAGCGAAAGTAGAAGTTTCTGTTCATAAAAACTGAAGTAAAAAAATTAAAATAGATAAATAATGAAAACATAATGAGCCCAATTCCAGTAATGACTTTGCTTCCCTCGTAATAAGAAACAGGACTAATAGCAGGTAAGGATGGATGTAGGATTCGGTAAAAAAATCAGTAAGATCAAATCAACACCGAAACTATGATAAATAATATCTTGAGCTTTTCGTATGAGTATTTTCACCTCAATGTATGTATGATAAGCGTGTTTCGAGTTGAGTTAAAGACATTAATTTTAGAAAAGGATATCTATGATTTATTTAAAAGTACAGAAAAAAATTATTCTAATAAATATAACATATTTATTCTAAAGTTTTGGTGTTGAAACAAGAATTTATTTGTCACATTTTAATCTACGTTAAGTTAAGGTAATATTTACAACTTGCACGTGCCACGAGTAAGCTGGAGGTTAGATCACGCCTTGCTTTTGACTATTTTCACGCGGGTCTTTTATTAGCTCTTCCAGTCTTAGCTGTTTGGATGTTATACATTTTGGGGGAGTAACGTCACGTACTTCTCTCTCTCTCTCTCTCTCTCTCTCTCTCTCTCTCTCTCTCTCTCTCTCTCTCTCTCTCTCTCTACAGCGGATTATTCCGCTAGAGAGTTTAGCATCGATTAACGAGACAAGTAAAATTTTAAAAATAGGCAAGGGATATATTATGACAACCCTTTACCTCAAACGTTGTCTCATAGTCTAGTATCTAAGCATCTTGCTTAGTCACGTGTTCTGACTATATATATATATATATATATATATAATATATATATATATATATATATATATATATATATATTATATATATATATATATATATACTACACATATATATATATATATATATATATATATATATATATATATATATATAGTATATATATATATATATATATATATATATACATACATCCACACACACACACACTCACGCACGCACACATACATAAATATATTATATATATATATATATATATATATATTATATATATATCTATATATATTATAATATATATATATATATATATATATATATATATGTATATATATATATATATATATATATATATATATATATATATATAATATATATATATATATATATAATATATATATAATCAGGGGGGTAAGGGCGAACTCATCGCACATCACATTCTCATCCAGATTAAGGGCAGGAATTCAGAAGCAGAAGACACAGTATCCATTTATTCCAAGCTTTCGTGATTCATAATCACATCATCAGGGATATCTACAACAATAAAATACAATATATCAATATAAATAAAATTAAATTAAAAGAGCTATATACAAAACTTTAATTTTAAAAGCGGACGAAGGAAATGATAAAAACGAAATAAAAAGTAAAAATTGTTAAGAGCAGAAAACATACGTGAACAAAGACGCACTTAGAAACAAAATAGTAAAAATTCAAACACATACTTAAATACACACACACTTAAAAGAAAAAAAAATGGCTAATAATAAATGAATAAAATACTGGGAGGTTAACCTACCATTACAGAGGATAAAGAACGCACTAAGAACAAAACATAAAAATTTTGAGAGGCAAAGAGTTTAAGAAAGATACAAGGGAACAGCGGTTGTTTGGCAGTTCAGAGAAGGAACTCGTTGTTTAATATTTAATGTTTCGAGGATAAGTAGTTCTTGTGGGTTGTTTTGTATAACCAATGATCTTAAAATCTTCATAGATGATTTTCAGTTTTGCATTTAATTGTATGGCTACGTATATTAGAGGATTCCGGATTTGTCAATCGACTCCGGTCCTATAACTTATTCCTCTATGGGAATCGCCCTCACCCTGAGAAGCCGCTTGGTGGATCCAATATATTTTCCCAAATTACATGTAGGACAGTTGTACTCGTAGACAACACCAGACGACATCAAAGGCGGTAGCCGATCCCTTGAATCTGAAAAGAGAGCCAATATTTTTAGGGTTTCTTGGGTATTAATTTTAGATTGATGGCACCAATGTATTTTGGACGGTTTTCAAGAAATCCCTTACG
>NC_061095.1:39082561-39097561 GCF_015104395.2 Macrobrachium nipponense | reverse complement strand
TATCTACACGTTCAGCTACATCTACACTAAATCCGTCTTCGTCGACTGATGTTATTATTTTTATATCCTACTATGAGATTCAGGGCCTCTGTAACACGGTTTTTTGGCAATAACTTTTTATCTATGCATTTCATAAATATAACGCTTATTCAGAATACACATTATATCTACACATAAATTTTGACTGTATTCTGCATTCCGTAGATTGAATAAATTTGGTACTTATAATGTAAAAGTGACTATTTCCGAAAAGGTTCCGAACGCACTCGTTACGTAACTATGACAGCATTTCTTCCCTTGTTCTCGATTGCTGATTGGCTATACGTAACGAAGGCTAGACCTCTGGCAACAATGACATAAAAATTTAAATATAAGCAAAGCAGTACACCTTTATGAACTCTGAACCTCTCCACTGATAACTGTCATAATGAACAAACCAACAAAATATGTTAATAAATACAAAACCACTTCGATTATTAGTCTAACTCCCAAAATAAGTGCCCTAAGAAATTACAGTCTACTTTATATGTCACAATCAGATTGACGAGATGTAGGGAATAGTTGGTAATTTTCAAAGACATAGTAGACAAGCTTGATTTGATAACTACTGTATCCAATGTCAAGCAATTTTTATTTAATGGCTATCTACCTATTTACTGAAAAAAAAAAAAAAAAAAAAAAAAAAAAAAAGCCGGTACCGTATTTTGGCTTTAAACCTTCACCAGTAATTATCGTCAGAATGATGACTATATGAGGCTCCACCCACTTTGGCCTCGTTATAATTCAGGATAACACTAAAGACTATCATGGGCATTGTTAGATTAGAAAATTTAACTTCTGGCTTTAAAAACTCATATCTCGAGTAGTTGTAAGAAGTGCTAAATGATCCTTAAGGATCCCAGCAGTTGGCCTAAACGTTTACTACTATTACTACTGTTGCGGCGGCACTACTGCTACAGTAGTATTACTACGCTAGCACAGATACCCCACCCACTTCTATGTATCGTTCCGCCATTCATAAAGTCTTTATATCCAACATGGTCGTACGGCCTAAAGAAGAAGAAAAAAATTATATCGGATGATCCGTTGGTCTGCTGGAGATTTTAGCACATATAAGCTTGTATTTACTTTGGATAAAAATCTTATTTTAACAAAAATAGCTATATAAAGACTGTTTACATACAATCTCTCTCTTTCCCTCTCTCTTGGTGGCATAGTGAATAGTTAATGGAAATGTTCAAAATCCTGAATGACATTAAAAGTATTATAATCACGTTACGCTAAATACAAATCAGACCATAAACATTGGATTTAAACTAGAAACGGAATAATTACCTATTCAGGCTACAGTAAGTATGGCCACGTGCTTTTTCTTGACTGTATAAAGTTGTAAGTCGTAAGACAAATGCAGTTTCGCAACCACGGGGACAATTCCAAATCCTGTTAGCAATTCTTGACTGCTAAGGGTTTTTCTGTCTGGTGGATGGGCGGAGCAACATTTCGTAAAACGGTGTGTTTACCTTGCTTACGTAATGAATGTTTTTCGACTCATGGCTCGTTATCATTGGCCATGGCGTCGGCTAGATAATTTTTACTCTATAAAAATCAAAACTATCGGGTTTAGGTTATTGATAATGGTGACCAAATTTGTGTGTGGTTGTACATTATACATATGTCAACTTTTAGCTACATCCGATGCTTTGATAAGGAGCAAAGTCCAAAAAACCGTATTACAGAGGTCCTGAATCTCATAGTAGTGTACTTTTGCTTTATGCATTAGTTCCAGCTCGGAATTTTATTTAAAGACTTTCAGTTGATAATGTCATAGGCTTATTCAGAGGAAGAGCTTACTAAATCTAAGAGTAAGTTACTGTTGAACCAATGTAAAAGTGAAATCTTAGATAGACTAGTTTGCATTATATGTACATTTTCTCAAATCATGAACAGAAAAGAAAAGTTTTTAAAGGCAAAAATTTAATCTAATAATATCAATTTAAATATTAAGACCAGTCAATAAAATATCAGTATGCTTGTTATATATAAAATTATTTGTTCAGTTTTGTTTTTCCCAACAACGAATGCCTAAAGTTATCAATTGACCATAAGGTAATAGTCATATATTCGGTTACAAGTCTTTGATTGAACATCTCACTTCCGATTCCATCTGATCATTAAACATAGAGTATCTGGTAATAAATTTGTGGATACATACTTTGGGGAATATTGGTGATTGCTATTGCTTAAAAAACAACAAAATCTTAACGATCAAAATTAATGTCACATAATGAAAGACACAATAACAAAAACATAAAATCAGGTTTATCATGAAAGCAAGTAGTGTTTTACGCTTTTGATTATGTTTGATTGTAGGTATATGTGAACTTTCTTTGCTATCTGAAAAAGACACGATAGGCATAATTATAGACAATCTATCATATTGGTTACACTCTAAAAATTTAATGTCTGGAAGTATTCTCAGAAAAATTATTTCTAGTGTTGGATAAAGAAAACAATGTGTATTAAAAACAAATAAAAAAAGTATTGTTTTTTGGAAGATGTGGGGCAAGGAAAAATTAAAGCTTAAAATATCTAACAAGCTTATTTTAAATTTTCAGGTAAAAAAAAAACATTATTGGGTATTTTGAATAGCTTAAATTCATCTCCGTCAAATATGACATTTAATTCTCATAATTTATTGTTAAAAATCACATTCAAATAAGTAAAGCACAGAGGTAGACAAAAAGCAAAGCAACAAATACACAAAAAAAATAACAAACAAGATATTTTACATTGTCCCAATCATCTTGGTGAAATGTGGCATTATTATAGATCTTGAAATTTTGTATTTAGAAAAAAAAAAAAACAAATAAATACAGAAGGAAGAAAAGAGAACGAAGTAAATACAAAAATCTTTTACTGAAGTGAACGCCTTTCCTCCGACTCTTCTCATGTAAACGCTTTTTATATTCTCATAAAAAGAAACGTTTCTCCCTCCTTTTCGTTTTACTCCAAAGGACAAACGTTTTGTCCACCTTTTGTCCAACTCTCAAGTTGACGATACGTGCCTGGGAAGGAATTTTGTAATATCCTCAAAACAAATTCTAAGAGAAAAATATAATGTTATGGGACATCTCCGACGCACGCTACACTACGAATTATAGAGCTTTGTTATAAAGGTCAAAATAGGTTTTTGTTTACGGTAATTAATTAGATGTTAATAACAGAATTGCTGAATGTGAAATTAATACATTCACGATCAAAGGACAAACTTTTTCTCCAATCTTCCAATATCTTTATGTCAAAATTTATCGAGAGAAGTTGAGGAATATAATTAGGCCTATTTTACGTAGGATTATCACGATTTGATAGAAAAATTTAAATAAATAATTACAGAAACCATAAGGAGCTTCTCCACCCGAGCTATCAAGATTATCCAGAATTTTCTTATATATACTTGAAGCAAGCGTAAATTTTGTAAGTATAAGATCATGATGATCAAGAGGACAATCATCAGGGAGAAGCAATTCAGCCATTTCCTTAGGTCTTATAACCAAACCACCATCATCTGTTAGTAGTAATGGAATCGAAGGCAAGCCTGACTCAAACATAGATAATGTTAATTTTGTCCACCACAGATGAGGCTGAGTAATTCCTTCAAGTCCAAGTTTCCTCTTCGAAGAATTATTATGGTAAGTTCTATCGCAGCACGACAAGACTCAACAAAAATAGTACAATTTATATTTGAACGATTTCGTCTCCATTTTGTTGAAAGTGGTCTGTCTGTCATGGTAAGCTCGTCTACTTGTATCATCCAACCACGGCTAGTCCTTTATCTTGAATTTGATGACCTTTCTACAGACATTCCTTAATAAAATAGCCATCAGACTTTCATTTAACTTCTTGGGATCAGGAGCTAATATAGCATCTGAAATATTAAACGCCTGACAAGCTTCAATAATGCAATGCTAATTGGCTCTAGATTTCAGCCCGACCTATTTTATTTTTTTTTAATGGTGTCATTAGGAATATTTTGATTGATAGATATGTCCATTTCAATGGCGCAATGATCAGAGGTGCCTATATATTCATAGACCTTGGACTTGACAATACCTGGAACATTTGTGAATATGAGGTCTAATCTATCAAAAGAAATGTGATTGGGCCCTCTATCAGTTGTACAAACTCGGAGGATACACAAAATTGAAGCCCAAGCAGGCTTTGTTAATCTGTGTAATTTTAATTTAGCCACTCACTGGGTTTGCATCACAATTTACACAAATAACAAATAAACTGTTTGAATCCTATGACAGAGCCATAATTAGTACTTTGTAAGAGATAGCCATATTTAGAATCGTCGATATTTGGATTGCGGTAAATAGCAAATGCATAAGCACTGTAGAAGTTACTGAAAAATTTAAAACAAAGATCATGGTAAGTAAACTCCACATTTTCCCGACGATAAATAGGTCGTCCGGACTTTGTTAGATGATAAATAAAGTCAGGGACATCAAACTCTGAAATTGAAAGTTCAATCGTTGACTTGTTCCTACTGACAAGTCTCGGATAAAAACATGAAATCATAATTACGGGCAAAACTCTGGATATCAAGAAAGTTCGACCCAAAGCCCCGGATATTTGAATAAAATACTGTTCAATTTTTATCACTGTATTGAGTAATAGGTTCAAAAGAATTAAAATAATCAAAATAAAATAAGTAGCAAAACTAATAAATATACTCAAAATAATAGTAACATTGTAAAAGTCAACAGAATAGTAAACAATATTATCAAAACAACAATATATACATTATTTACAAGGGTTCTGTCGAAAGTATAAATACACACGACTATATTCCATTGAAGAAAGGACCAAAGCAAGTGGTCGATAAGGTGGGGCCGGTGAACCCTGCAAGGTAAATATGAAATCAGCAACTGGGGAAGGAAGTTCAGGGGGGATTTATAAATTGTAAAACGCTCAGAAAGAAAAAGATTAGGTAAATATAAAGGTACTCTACTGATAATCCAGGAAACGACCTTTTGCTTTCTCTTCAGACTGTTTTGTACACTCACAAAAAATAAGTTAAATAGAATAGAATAAAAACAGGAAAGTAGAAAAGATAGGATAAATACCTGATTATACCCTCAGGTATGGGAACTCAAACCCCAGACACTGGAAGTCCAAGTAACCATATCTTAAAAGGGTTTCTTACCAAGGCTAAAGGGTCCTTTCTGCATGCTGATTTGATTTCAAAACGTCTTCTTCCTTAACTTGTGTGGCCAGGGACGTCACACCCTTAAGTGAATGTTGCTAAAAATCATAGTGGTATCCATACAGCTCTATTAGATTTATTTTAGCTATTATTTTTGAAAATTGGAAACAAAATCACTCCATTGTACCTTTTTGTTATGAACATTGTTTATATAATTCTTATAATATGAATGAGGAAATATATTCCCCTCTGTAAACAGACCTCTCTCTCTCTCTCTCTCTCTCTCTCTCTCTCTCTCTCTCTCTCTCTCTCTCTCTCTCTCTCTCTCTCTCTCTTTCTCTCTCTCTCTCTCTCAAGAAAGATTGTAATTTATGAGACACTTGACTACATCCAACGCAAGGGGTGGGCGTCAAAATAAAAAAATGAGAGAAAAAAATATGAAGATAATTTATAGATCTCTGTTCTATTTTGCAACATAACAGACTGTCAATGACAATGTGTATGAATAATAAGAAATAAGAAACTACAGGTACTTACATTTTTTAAAGCATGTATATAATTTATAACGGTCACCTTTTCTCGCATGGAATAAGACATTCATTCTGTATTATAACTTTTGTTATAATACAAAATATGACGTTCGAATTTTTTTCTTTTTCTGAGACCAAAGAAGTGACTCATTTTCATTCCTCTACCCCTCTGCTCCTTTCCCCATTTTTCAATATTTGCCACGATAACAGGTAGAGGGTATCGGAAATCAAGATTTCTTTTTCAATCTCTATTCTAAATTCTAGTCGTCTGTATAAAAGGTCTCTTATATCGATGATATTGATTTTGAGTGGTTTTTCGATATTCTACGGGGAAATAACGATCTCTTTTGCCCTGTCGGCATTCAAACTATAGTCAGACTCTCTCACTACTAACCTCCATATAATGGAGATACTATATATTACCTTCATTGCTGACGGCATTGGTACTAAACGAAGGTGAAAAGAATTTTAGAGAAGAACAGGGGTGGTTGTAGTCTACAGTTGGTTGCACTCTGCCGTGAGCAATCCTTGCCACTGTAGTCAGGAGGTTTTTCCTATGTATTATGTGATATTTTTTTCCTTTTTTGTTACCAAACATTGTTTTGAAAAGGCACAGAACGTTTACAGACTTTTCTACCCCACTCAGATTTATTTGTTTCCAGAAAGTGCATGTTATGATACATATATAAAATCATAATTCTTCACTTATCTAAAATTAATCATTCACTTTATCTTCTTTTGGTGCAGGTAGGATCAAACCAATGGGAAAATAAAGTTAGCAGATGTTCTTTTCAGGTGTAATAGGCCTTATTCTAGGAGGAAGAACGTTAGAAAGAACAATAAAACCTTATTAACCAGTCTAACTATAGTTTGAACCCATCCTGAATATGCGTGCTGCAGCTCCACACATCAATGGCTATTGATGTGTAGAGCTGCAGAACCATTTTCTTGTTTCTGTATTTGATCTGCCTCTTTATGTAACCCACTAGTTTACTGTGCCTTCTTTTCTGCTTTTATGCACTGTTTTGTGGATTTTAAATCCTTGGCAAGAATGACTCCAAGGTCCCCCTCTTTTTCTACACTATTTATGTCATTCCTAAGCAGCTTGTAGCTGGTATGAGGGTTGTTAGTTCCTATTTGTAACACTTTACACTTATCTACGTTAAAAGGCATTTGCGATTTTTTTTACCACTCTTCTTTTCATTAGATCATTTCTTAAACTTTCCACTGCATCTGGGTCTGCTAGTTTGGTGTCATCTGCAAATTTGGCTATCCTGCTAGTTAAGCTTACATCAATGTCATTAATGTAAATAAAGAAAAAGGACAGAATCCTGGGAAACTACGCTTGTTACATCTGCCCTTTCTGATTCTTTGCCATTTAATGCGACTCTGTTTTTTATAAGTTAGTCAGTCTTTGACCAAGTCTGCTGTTTCTCCTACAGTTTCTAAAGCTCTAACTTTTGTCATCAGTTTCTTGTGTGGGACTTTGTCAAAGGCCTTTTTGAAATCTAAGTATAGTATATCTAATGCTCTACTATTGTCATGAATACCAAGCATGTTATGAAAAAACTCCAAGAGGTTTGATAGGCAGGATCTGTTTTGTCTGAAACCGTGTTGGCTGTTTAACAGTAAGTTGTTTCTATCTACGTGATCCACAATTTGATCTGCAATTATGGACTCCAAAATCTTGCAGACATCCGACGATAGGCAGATTGGTCTATAATTTCCCGGCTCTTCTCTTGGACCTTTTTTGTAAACTGGGGGCACATCTCCTTGTTTCCATTTTTTTGGTGCCTTTCTTTGTTCAGCACTTTTCCTTTAGTTTATGTAGGTGAAGAACGATGTCCTCTTTTAGCTCTTTAACTTCTCTTGGATGAATCACATCTGGGCCAGGGGATTTGAACTTGTTGAGTTTGTCTATTTTGTTTTTAATGTCCTCTTCTGTAAATATTATTTTGTCCAGTGGTTCTGCCCCTTCATGTTTAATAGCAGGTTCCGGTATTGAGGTAGTCTTCAGTTGTGAATACACTAGTATAAAACCTATTCACTAACTCTGCCTTTTCTGTCTGAGTTCACCAGGTTACCTCTTTTGTCCCTTAGGGGACCTATGCTATTTCTTATTGGTTTCCTACTATTAACATGCACAAAGAATTCTTTTGGATTTTCTTTACAGACTGATGCAACTTTCTTATCCTCATTTATCTTTGCATTTCTTACTAATTTGTCCACCAATCTATAGAGTTCTTTATGCCTGCTTGTTTTTACTGGTGTTGGGTGTCGGTTCATTGATTTGTGTAATCTGTCTCTTTCTCTTATTGTATTTTTAATTTCTCTGTTGAACCACTTACGCTGAGGGTTGCCATTTGTTAGTATTTGCCTTAATGGTATACATCTAGAGCGTTTTTCTGTGTATTCCTCATGAAGGCTTCCCCATGTGCTTTCGTCATACTCTAGATTTTTAACGTACTCCTTTAGCTTTTTTAGGTCTTGTCGACGTTAGTCTAATCTCATTAATATCTTCTTCTCTTTTTCATGTTGAGCATTAATTTGAAATGAGATCATTTTATGTTCACTTTTTCCTAGATTTGCACCTGCTGAAAGGTAGGACACTAAATTATCTTCTGTTGATAGAACGATGTCTAGTATGTTGTTTCCACTGGTAGGTTTGTCAACCCATTGGTGGAGGAATTCATTTTTTACAAAATCTAAAAGTCTCTTTCCTTCTATGTTTGATGCAGAGGTCATCGTGTCCCAATGTAATGCTGCATTGAAATCTCAAATTATTATGCAAAGTTTGTTATTACCTCTTGTTCTAGTTAGTAGTGCATACAGCTCCTCATTGGACATTTGTGATTGGTGGGGAGGTCTGTACACTAGTATTAGTTATCTTCCCCCCTAGGCTGTTTATGTTAATGCCAATCACTTCTTGCATGGTTGTAATTTTACACTCTATTGGACTGAGGTGGTCCCTTACATATAACATAACACCTCCACCTTTTTTTATTGAGTCTATCTTTTTTTAACAATTTATATCCAGCTTTCTGGTAAGCTCCTACGAAGTCTGTTGTTGCCTTGCTCCGGATTGATTGTGCATTAAACTGCACTACTCTGAGGGGCTTTTCTATCTTCTCTTTTGTCCTCATTGACTCTATTAGTTTCCCTTACTGTCACTGTTGCCTGCAGTGCTACTACTAACCAACTTCTGGGAGCTTGAAAGTTCAGTTCATTGAGATGTTTCAAAAGGTTTTCGTTGAGGTTTCCTATTAGTTTTGCTCCTTCCAAATTCAAGTAAGTTCCATCTCTGTTATATAGTTTTTTAATCCCTATAAATCTATCCCAAAAGTTTACAAACCTAACACCTTTTTCTTGGCATATTAGTTTCAGTCAGTCATTGATTCCAATTGCCTTGCTAAGGGAGTAATGGCTTACATTGGTTCTGTTCAAAAGTCCTATAAGAATGCCATTATCAGTTTTCTCTCGGATGTCCGCTACAATTTTAGTCGGGTTGGCTATAAGACCTTCTGTCTGGCCCGTTCCTCAGTCTTTTAGAAACAAGTCATTTCCTCCTCCCTGCACTATGACTACACTTTTTCTATTATTTACCTTGATTTTTTACTGCCTCGGCTATCTTCTTTGCTCCTGCACTGGGGTAAGAATTAACTTTTCTCGTAATTCTATTTTTGGCCACAAAATTTAAGCCCTGCCCTTTTACTAACGAGTCTCCGATTAAGCTTGTTTCCTCTTCTACTTCTGAGAGCACAGCAAATCTATTTGTTGTGTTGATTCCTTTTGGGGGACAATTGCGTTTTCTGGCTGCTATCACTCTTCTACCAGCATCTCTCTTGAATTCATAAATTTTATTATTGTAAGCTTCTTTCTTTGTACCTATTCTAGTGCTTGTTTCTCTTTCGCTTCTGGTTCTGGTCTTGAGCAATTGCTTTCTAATCTCCATTGTACTCTCTCCGTTTTCTACTATGTCGTTGTTCAATTCCTGTTTTTCTTTCTTAAGATTTGTAACTTCTATTCGTAGGTCTCCAATTTCCTTTTCCATTCTGTCCTCTCTTCTCTTGCTTTCGAGTTTGTCCTTTGTCAACTCCTTTAGTTACTTTGCTACTTCTACTTCCCTCCTGTTCTTGTTGACAGGAGAAACAGACACTGATACTACATAGCTTTGATGCACATGCCTCTTTGTAGTCTATGCACGACTTATTATCACTGCATTTCGCACATGTGTGCTTTAATTTTTACTTTACTTGAATCATCTTTGTTTGTCTCTTTGTTTCAATATTCCTACCTGTGCTTGTAATTCAGTATTCTTTCTAATGTGACCAGATGAAAATGAAAAAGGCTTGGGGGGGCGGTTTGAGTACCCCCACCACCGCCACATCCACTTATTCATGGACAGTTTTCCATAGTTCGTCGCCAGGATACCTTCTATCGCTGCCACAATAACATATGGTCTCCCTGTTGTTAGATGATCCCAAACGTGTCGCAGCTCCCAAATGAGCAACAAAATTAGTCTAAACAAATGATTTTTCGCCAGGAGTGAACAGCAGCATCCCTTAAATTACTAAACTTCCAACAGCCATGAACGGCCAGAATCTTATGATCTGAATGCTTCTCCTCCAACCATGAAAATCCCCAAGGAATGGCCACACCAGCAGGCCCCATGGGTAGGAAGTTCTACAATCAATGTCACAGAAGCTCTTCTGGGTTTATTTTAGTTGGCTAGGACTCCAACAAGGCACAAAAGCTCCGCAACCTCAGAGCAATTTAGCCATCACTCACAGGGTAGTATTACATGAAGGAGTGTGCCTAACGGGGCACAATTGCCACACTCCATTTCTGCATCCCCAGTTGCCCCAGGATCCCTCCAGTCCTGGTCTTTGAAAACCTGCAAGCATCTGCCCTGCTTTATTTAAATAGGTTCCAAAGCCTCTGTTCTGATGCATGAGGTAGCTGTCAGCTCCTTACTCTAATCTTATGTCTAAGTTTTATATATACATTTTTTAAAGCTTTTTTTTTATAAAAGATGTACAAGTAAGAAATCTTAGCAGTCACAAGGTGAAATGAATCAGAGAGAGAGGGAGTGGGATGGCGAGGTGGTAGAAATGCGGTTTGAACGGGAGTAAAGCAGAAGGTTTAAAAGAGGTCGCAGCTCGGGGCTGAAGGGACGCTGCAAAAAACACTCAAGTATTGCCTACTGTGTACCGCAAGAGGTGCACTGCAGACATTACTCCTCCTACAGAGAGAGAGAGAAAGAGCGAGAGAGAGAAAAAGAGAACTAGAGAGAGAGAGAGAGAGAGAGAGTATCATGAAGCAGGTTTAACGAAGTGTGGATTGAAATTATCAAAGATAGCCAATGTTTTTTATGCGGAGTTACAGGAACTTTGAGGTCTATTGTGAACATATGAACTCGCTAAACATTAACCAAGTTTTTCTTTATATGCTTATATTCAGCTTGCTTTTTTGTCCGTTTGTTATTTGTCTTAGTCAAATCTTGTAATTCAATGTTCGACCTGTTCTCTTCGTCCAGTGGACTAGAAATCTTGTATGGTTACTCAATTCTGATGACAATACAACCTTACATGGTCAATAAGTCAGCAGTGACCTTTAGTGACCTTACAGTGACCTCTCCCAGTATCTCAGGATTTGTATAAAAGTCTTTTGATTTTTCACACTTTCTATGACACGAGATCAAATATCTACGGATTTGTTAAACCTTTGGCTCACAGGATATCAATTTCGTTGGCTACAATCATAAATCGGTTATAATTTCTGTCAAAACTAAAAAGTAAAAAAATTAGAAAAAAAATTATAAAAGTTTTTTTAAACATGTTTTCATTAAAATGCACTAGAAAGTAAAAAATAGAAAAAAATTCTAAAAAAGTTTAATTAAACATGTTTTTATCAAAATGCACTAGAAAGTTAAAGATAAAATCTTAGGAACCCCAGGATTTTCTTAAAACCAATCTTGGAGGAAAATACTACATACAACGGACACAAAAATATCTCTTTTTCTTGTAATGTTTCCTTTCATGTTTGGTGCCAACGCTTTTATTTTTGTAGACATGATTAATTGTAAGAAAATCCCTGCGTGTCTCAAAAGATTTAGTTTTCACTTTTTAGTGCATTTTAATAAAAGCGTGATTAATCTTTTAAAATAAAATGCTATCATTAAAGCAATATAAAGGAATACAGCGCAAATATTGACGAAAGATAGAAAGTTAAAGTAAATCATTAGGATGTGCGTGTGTGTGTGTGTAAGAATACTACCAATGTAGGCCCTGTGTGTCATGAAAGATGACTAAAAGGACAGCTGCTGCCTTGCAGCCTTACTTTTTCAGTAAAAGGCTAGGTCCAGCGCCAGTAACCTTTTTAGTAAACGGCTAGGCTCAAAGCCAATAACTATGGTTGATGACAGAAAGGCAAGCGGTCGTAAAAACCCTTTTGCCAAATATTAAACCATGCCTGATGCTGTAAGGAATATGAATGCAGATAGGGCGTCCCCTGTAACCAACGCTCGTCAGAATCCCCCTATTGGCATGATAAATGGGCGAGGGGTACCGCAGGGTTTACGACTGCGGCCAAAGAACATAGTGAAAGAGTGGAAGATAACAGCAGGATGGTTGATGTGCTGGAGACGAGAAGAATAGATATCTTGTGAGTGCCGGAGACTTGGTGGAAGGGGAGTGGAACAATAGAGATAGGAAATGGGTATAGGCTCTATTACAGCAGATCACGAGAGGGAAGAAATGGAGTTGGAATTGTAGTAAGTAACAGCTGGAAGGGAAAAGTGGTAGAAGTAAAGAGAGAAAATTATATGCTTTTAAAAATTTTAATAATAATAGGGGAGAAAGTAATAAATATGATATCCTCATATGGTCCAAGAGCAAGAGAAAGAATTATTTAGACAGGAAGTGAGGGTACCATTAGAACAGTGAAAGAGGAGGAGAAACTAATAATAGGAGCTGATATGAATGGTAGGGTGGGAAAGAGAAGATATGGGTATGAGGAGGCACATGAAGGTCATGGGTTTGAAATAGAAATGAAGATGGGGATTATATATTGGAGATGACTCAGAGTTTTGAATTGGCATGTATGAATACATGGTGCCAGAAGTTGGATAGGTACTTGAAAGTGGACGAGTGCAAAGCCAAACAGATTACATCCTGGTTAGAGGAGCCAACAAAAGCAAAGTGACGAAATGCAAAGTAATCCTGGGAGAAGTATGTGTTGAACAACATAGGATGGTTTTGATGGATTTGAAAATGAGAGGTACGAGCCTCAAGAGGAGAAAGAGGAGATCTGGAATTAAAGTTTCTGTTCATAAAGGAGAAAAGGGGGAGCAATTTAGGAGGACTGTGAGAGAGAGATGGCTGGAGGGGGGAATATAGAATTCGGACAGGGTAGGTTGGAAGAACCAGCTGATATGGAGTGTCGAAAGGAGAAAAGTAGTGGTGAATGGAGAGGTGCAAGCATCGATTAAAAGAAAATCAAAAGCATTTAATGACTGTAAAGTAAGACATGCACACGTTGCAGAAGAATAGTACAGAGAAGAGGAAAGAGATGTGAGGAGGGTAGGTATGGCTATTGGAAGAGCGACAGAGCAGTTGAATGAAAAACTGGGAACAAGAAAAGAAGAAGAAATGGATATCTATAAAATTTCAAATTTGAGAAAAAGTGCGAGACCGGATGTGGGTAAAATGTGAGTTATCAAGGTTAGAACGGAAATATATTGTATATGGAGGAAGACATTATTAAGGGATGGCGAGAGTATTTTGAACAACAAGCAAAAGGAAGATTCATGGAATGTGGTAACTACAGGGGAATTAAACTAACAGACCATCGATTGAAAGTTTTAGAGATGATACTGGATAAGAGATTAAGAGAGTTTGTCAAGATCGGGACACAGCAGTATGGATTCATGAGAGGAAGAGGGATGGTGGATGCCATCTTCAAGTAAGACGGCTACAGGAAAAGACAAAGGATGGAAATTAGGAACTCTATTGTGCATAAGTAGACCTAGAGAAAGCATGCAATAGAGTCCCAAGAGGAGTGATGTTTTGGTGTTTGAGGAAGAGGTAAATCCAAGAAAAGTTGGTAAGTCTGGTTGCGATGCCATATCAAAGCATGAGCACAAAAGTAATAACAGTAGCTGGGGAAACAGAAAACTTTGATGTTAGTGTTGGATTATACAAGAAGTCAGCATTAAGCCCCTTTTTGTTTGTGCTGGTCTTGAATATGTTAAATGAAGAGATCAGGAAGGAAGACATGTGAGCGTTGTTGTACGCCAATGATCTGATGATTATTGCCGAGAATAAGGAAGACCTACAAAGAAGGGTTATAGAGGGGTGGCTTAAAGGTGAATGTCAGTAAATCAGAGGTTTTGGTGATCAATAGGGAAGATACAGGCAGAACAGTAATACAAGAAAGAAGAGGCTCAATTATAATACAGGTGGAAAAGTTTAAATACTTAGAATCTTCTTCATGCCAAGAGGGAGGGTTTAAGAAAAAAGTTAACCTTATGATAAAAGCTGTGTGGGGGGGAGTGGAGAGAGGTAGCAGGAGTAGTAAGTGATAATTTTAGTGTTCTTGGTACCTTTAGGGAAGAGTCATTATTGAGAATCTCTGAGTCGATATAAATACTTTTAAAGAAACCATATCTCAACCTTGACAATTCATCTTATCCCTTGCTTTTAATATAAATCAATCAATCATTTGTAGTGTAAACCTTCCATCTCTGTCTTTCCCACCAATTTGTTTTAAGTATACTGTTGTAATTGATTTTTTTTGGTTTTGTTTTGAGTATGCTGTTGCAATTTTTAAAGATTTTAACCTTTATCTAATTGTTGCTACTTTTACTCACCTTTGTCAGCCAATAATTACATAATCTTTTAACTACTATTCAAATACTGTAATGTCTCTTTTAGGCTTGAAAATGTTGTTATGAAGAAACAACGAAACACGTCGCAAATAATATGCGATGTCTCTTAGCCTACGCTCTTCTTTTCCTACTGGAATTGAAATTTCCAAAACATCTATCTATTTTCACTATATATATATATATATATATATATATATATATATATATATATATATATATATATATATATATATATATATATTACATTATATATATATATATATATATATATATATATATATATATATATATATATATATATATATATATTACTATCTATCTATCTATCTATATATATATATATATATATATATATATATATATATATATATATA
>NC_061095.1:39075061-39077561 GCF_015104395.2 Macrobrachium nipponense | reverse complement strand
TTCATCTTTTGAAAAACCCTTGTTAATAACGATTTCATATCCAAACTAATAGTCGCGTTGTTAATTCAGGTTAACTTTCTACCCCTGAAATTCTTTTACAACTTTCTTTAGGCATTGTGTGGTCAGATAAAATGGTGGCTATAAGTGTGAAGACAAAGGGAAATCCCTCACAGCTTAAGTACTACACTGGATCAGTGCAAAACAATATAACAAAAATTACTTTATGGTGACCTCTAATTTATCACTATGTCGAATGTATGTATCACGAATCTCTAGGTCAAAGTAGCGATCGATATATGCTTCCGCTTTTGTAATATAATTTATGAATCTTTTTATATAAATCCATGCCAAGAATTTATTACATTTAGAGGTTTTTTCGTCGTGACTTCTGGAAAGTCATAACAACCCTTTGTTGGTAGAAATAGCCTCCATTTATCCCATTAGTTGCGCAGTCATAATTGAAACATTGACATATTAAATAAGAAAAATATACTTGGTGAAAAACACAGATCATCGTACGGATGGTAAAAAAAGAATTCAAGGTTTAATGTTATACTAACTTATAACACTAACATACATAACAAAGAAAAGAGAGAAGAAAGAAAAGTAGAACGTCTGAAAGGAAATTAATTTCCTGAAGGAAAGATAATCCCGCAAAAGGCTAAATTTCAAATAAGGAAGTATCCGAGCCAAGCTCTATTTAGAGACTTTTAAAACTTCATTTTATTTGGCGAGACTCATTGAGAACCTAAAGGTTAATATATATATATATATATATATATATATATATATATATATATATATATATATATATATATATATATATATATATATATATATATATATTATATATATATATATATATATATAAAAAGATGTATGCCATGAAGGAAAAATAAACGAAGGAGGATCTGCGAGACCTTTCGACGTTAAACGTCCTTTACTGAGCAGAAACGGACATAAATGAGAGAAAAGACAATACAAGAAGATTCGTATAACTGACAGATAGGGATTATAAGTAAAGAGATTAGTACCTAGAATCCGACACACCTGGAAGATGAGAATATTCACGAAAAACTACGTAGGACTACATATGCCCTGAAAAGGAAACTCGACAGAAAACTAAAAATTCTTATTGATAGCAGTGATTGGACTAATTGTGCACGTCAAGATTGTGTTGTTAACTTATCTAGTAAACAAATAAGTGAAAATGTTGTGAGTGCGCTTGGATATGGTTTATCTTTCTTTGTAACAATTAGACCTTCTGCTTTAATGATTGAGTCATCCCTAAGTAAATTTGAAAAATATTATGATTTTCCTCAAAATCATGTTGACATGATTAAAGGTATTGTTTACGGAGCTGCCAACGTTAAGCATGAAAGTAACTTCCCTGCTCGCTATAAGAAAACTTTGACCGATCTTAAAAAGGACAATACTATCCACATTACAAAAGCTGATAAGTCAAATAGTATAGTCATTTTAGATAAAGCTGACTACATATCACGTATGCAAGCCCTACTGGATGATGATGTGACTTATAAAAAACTAACAAAAAATCTCATGGATCAAGTCATAAAAAACTTCAATAGCATAGTGAAAAATATCCTTAAAAATAAAACAGAAACTACTAGGCAAATTGTCAGTCAGATCTCCTTCGCTACCTTACTTGTACGGATTAGTCAAAATGCACAAAGAAAATAATCCGATGCGGCCTATTATCAGTACCGTTGGTTCAATTTCATATAAACTTTCGAAATATATCACTAAGATCTTGTCCCTGTTACTTGGAACCATCTCTTATTCTCATATATATAATTCTCTAGATTTAGTTGATAAATTAAACAAAATTGCTCTTTGCCCTACTGATAGATTCGTTAGTTTTGATGTATGTTCTCTTTTTACTAAAGTCCCTATAGACTCTATTTTAGAATATCTTAGTAATGAACTAACTCAGCATGAATTACCTCTACCTATAAGTCACATTATTTCACTCACGAGTTTGTGCATTTGTGATTGTAAGTTTATATTCAATGGTGAATTTTATCAACAAATATTTGGCATGGCAATGAGAAATCCTTTATCACCACTACTCTCAAACCTGTACATGGAATTCTTTGAAAAACGCTATTTACCTAATATCATTTATATTCCTATAAAGTGGTATCGTTATGTTGATGATATTTTAGCTGTTCTTCCTGTCGGTATTGATGTAAATGATTTACTCTCTAAATTAAATAACCAGGTACCATCGATTAAGTTTACTCTAGAATTAGAAAAAGACAATTGCCTCCCTTTCTTTGATTTCTAGATACATAGAGAACCATTTCAATGTAAATTCAGTATTTATAGGAAACCGACCAACAACTTAACTTATGTTCATTTCTTCTCAGGCCACCATCTTAACATAAAAATATCAATTTTTTCATCTATGTTTTTACGAGCATTGCGCATTGTCAGTCCACAATATTTGGATCAAGAAATTGAATGCATAAGAAAAATA
>NC_061095.1:39067561-39070061 GCF_015104395.2 Macrobrachium nipponense | reverse complement strand
AGTCTTAGGTAAATAAAAGGATATCTGTGTGCACATTTGCAACTGAAAAGTGTTTTAATAATTTACTGTATGCAAATTACCCCGTTAATATTCGAAATAGGATATTATTATAATTGTTGAATGTAAGCTTAATGTAACTATCTAAAGCCCGTGACGCAGTGTTACGATACGCAAACACCACAGGTGGGTGTACAGTTGGGAAAAAACCGAGTATAGTAAAGACTATGGCTAGGAAGGAGCATGAGGCTAGCAACCTCATACTTTAAAACATTGCAGATTAGAGGGAAAAAATTATTAATACTAGTATTAGTACTTCATAATAAAGTATCATAATAAATTGAAGTAAAATAAAAACAAATAACTGAAGATACTAATTCCTTTCCTTAAAAGTATTTGAAATTCAATAGATTATATTTGCTTTTAATGATAGGCTCCAGTAGATTCTCCGAACCACACTATTATTTTGACTATGCTTATGTAAATCAAGGCATGCCAACGTGCGTGTTTGGTCAAGCCTGTGCGTGAACCAGTCTCATATTCTTAGTATGTGTGAATAATTAGTATATATATATATATATATATATATATATATATATATATATTATAATATATATATATATATATAGTACATATATAATATAATATATATATATATATATATATATATATATATATATATATACTATATATACATATATGCTATATTATCTATCATAAATAAAAATCTACCAAATAAAAATATTTATATCGACTGTTTATCCCTGAATGAATGAAAGGCTACAACAGTTGTAAATGTTAAAGTAAACTATTCGATTTCCTATAAACCCGAGTATAAATTCTATGGAGAGAATAAGCTAATACTATTAATTCACTTTATTGAATTAATATATATATATATATATATATATATATATATATATATATATATATATATATATATATATATATATATATATATTGACACTAACCAATCTAAATTAATCAAGTCCTTGTCTCACGGGAGTTTTTTCAGTGAGATAAACAACTAGAATTGAAAGGGGTCAGATCTTGTTGGCACTACCAAGATAAATACAATATTGCAGTTGGTCCAAATTTATCTTTTAGGTCATGCAACTTTGCTTCCGGGAATTTCTCTCGATTAAGTATAAAATTTATGATGTGAGTTAACAAAAGGTTGTTTATTTTCACCTGCTGTGACAATAAGCAGTGGAAGAATTGTATAAAATATAGATACAATGTTCTCAAATTCAAGACAAAAAGAGACAGAGAGATAAATCTAGGAAATAAATGACAAGGGTCAGCTCAATAGAAAATCAATGTTAAAAACAAAGCCCTTGTAAAGATTATACATTCATCTTGCAGCGAAGTCCACGAATACTTGTTACACCTCATTCTTAGGCCTTTTACTCTTTTATTTTTATTTGTTCGATAATAAAATATCGAATTATCAGACGATTGGTTTGGCATAGACCCTGATTCTATCGTGAGGGTTTTTCACATACATATCAGTATGTATTCGCGAGTATAACTGCCAATTACGAGTTTTGTTCTCGCTAAAAGTAATTGTTGACAATTGTATATTTTTACCTATAATAGAAAAATGTTGAAATAAAAAAAAATGGACGCTTGAAATATAGATAACGGTAAATTTTATTAATATCTTGTAAAGGTAGAAGATGCACACACACATTATACACACACACACACACACACACACACACACACACATATATATATATATATATATATATATATATATATATATATATATATATATATATATATATATATATATATGTATATATACATATATATATATATATATATATATATATATATATATATATATATATATCATATATATACTATATATATATAGATATTGTATGTATATGTATATATATAGTATATATATATATATATATATATATATATATATATATATATATATATATATATATATATTATAGGAAGAAGAGCAATCCGTCATTACAACCGCTCATGGATAAGTGTGATTCCATTAAGTTGACTGAGACTGTACAAATTGTTGATGAGTGATTTTTATATATTGAGAGGAATGATGTGTTTTATCTTAACACTCTTCTGGAAATTAGAATAAATTACTTTGTAAAACTACTAGAGCATTGCGCACTTTAGAATCAAATTAATTTTTTATGCATTATTTGTGTTAAATATTAGTATCACGACCCTTTTCCTATTTAATTCCATCACTAACTTTTGTACTCAAGTCTTAACTATTTTCATTAACCAACTTTTTAAACTATTTGCTCTGGATTTACGATATTGATGAACGGTTATAAACTAGTCTCACTTAATTTGCAATTGAAAATCTTTCTTAATTTGGTAAAAGAGGAGTAATATTCTCCCTCACTGTTTGAGAACAAGTACGACTTATCTCATAATATCGATAATATTATCCTGAACACATAAAAATCATGTTATATTACTCTCTTGTATCTGCAGATTAAAATGATGATTT
>NC_061095.1:39057561-39062561 GCF_015104395.2 Macrobrachium nipponense | reverse complement strand
TCAATCATTTTAGCTGACATGAACCAAATATGTCCACATCTAGTTTGAACATATTAAGCACACAACGCACCACCTATAGTAAAGTCTATTGAGACGGCTTTGTCTGTCCGTCCGCACTTTTTCTGTCTGCCTCAGATCTTAAAAATACTGAGGCTAGAGGGCTGCAAATTTCCATGTTGATCATCCATCCTCCAATCTTCAAACATATCAAATCGCAGCCCTCTAAGTAGTGTTTATTTTATTTAATAATGCTGATATAACAATAATAATTTATTTTGAATATGAACTCATATACAATAATAATTACTTCATTGCGATTTCACCTCGTCGGCCAAGAAAATGAAGTACAGTAGTGGAAATGGCAGCAATAAAATTATATTTACGCTTAATAAAAATAATAATAATAATATCAATAATAATAATAATAATAATAATAGTAATAATAATAATAATAATAATGGAAAAAGAAATCGACAAAATTACTGAGTATAACTTGTTAACTTGTAAGTATTTACACAGTATTTTACTCAACACTCGAGTACTTTCAGGCCCTATCTATGGCCCTTTCTCAGGAGATGTGTATATTGTCAGACTGGGTTAAGGCCTACCAATCTTCTCTGACAAGTTACACATCTCTTGAGAAAGGGCCACAGATAGAGCCTGAAAGTATTCGAGTGTTGATTAAAAATAGTATGTAAAAACTTGCAAGTAAACAAGTTATACTCAGTAATTTTATGGGGTTTCTTTTTCCATCTTCAGAAAAAAACTGAGAGAATAATAATAATAATAATAATAATAATAATAATAATAAAATAATAATAATAATAATAATAATAATAATAATAATAATAATAATAATATTAGAGAAAACTAATTATTTCCAAGGGTTTTTCTAACTTATATTCAATAATTAACCTAGCTCTCCATTTAGACTTGCCATCGTCCCGACAAGGCCGAGTCCTTCTTATCAAAGAATGAAAAATACAAATACCTGGTTGAAACCTCTTGATGATCTTGTGGTCGGGACTTATCCTCTCGATACTATCCTTATGCCAATACATTTTTTGACGACATTGGTTAATAATGAAAACTGACTGAAAACCTTAGCGACCAACTCGAATATTATAGTGACTCGTTCTTGAGACGCAACGCTAGGATTTGGGACCACTGCTTTAATCAATGAATTAAACAACGAATCAGCCACCTCTCCCCTCGTCCTTTGCCAAACCGGGCTGGGAATTGCATCGGGGCTTCTTCCCCTTCGGCTTCTCTATCGATTTCCTTCCCCATCATCGAACGTCTTGCGAGTTTATGACTGTGACATTACGCCATAATAACAGTCATTGCACGTATGGTCTCTGTTGTTAAATGCACGTTTTGCTTAGACGATATTTCAGTACAGGAGGGGGAATGGATGTTAACTGATAACACACTATGTCAAGTGCTACTATATTTCAGAGCATTAAAAAGGTTGCAATTATAGAATTGTTTGTGTTTAGAAGAGAATATTCTGATGGTGGTTTGTGTTATTTTAGTCGCTAACGCTGAGTATAACTAGTTTTTTTTTTTTTTTTTATAACTCTTCCTGTATAAGGGCTGCATTTTTTGCAGCATTGATCATACTGTTTTAGTATATAAAATTTACTTCAGGAGGCATTTCAATCCATGGAATCATTAAAAAGATCGTAAGGCTGGAGCCATTAGAGCCGTCCATCAATTAGTCATACAAAAGCTTTGAATATATCATGAAAATTTATTAGTTTCTGAAAGACTTCACTCTTCATTATAATCTGGCAATTGAATTGAAGAATTTTATAATTATCAGTGATCCATTTTTTTTTTTAGTTAACCACAACAGTGATATAATTATGAAAGTTTATGTTAATAAAAAAAGGTTGATAATCTAATTGTAAAAGGGACCCTTTACAATAAACATATGTCAGCATTGAGATCATAAATACTCATAGGGTTCTTATTATTTTGGATTAAATATCACCGGTAATACATATTTAACAAAATCTTATCATTATTCTAAGCACAAATTTTTTTTCCTTTTATCACAGATACACAGACGAATTTGAATATCTCTCAAAAGCTCCATTTTGCAGGAAACCTAATTAATTTTAAGAGTTGCTTTCTGTTTTAGTGGCCTAGGGAAGTCCAAGATCAACTTTAAACATAGTTTTTTTTTGCAAATCAATAATTACCTAAGAAATTCTGCATAAATATAGCATAAGACATCTCCAATATTTATTGGGAAAATCACAAGTTTTCTGCAGACTATTGTCAGCTAGGACCACCGTTGAGAAGGTGTTCCCTTTGCTCTAAGGACAAATTGATTTAGGTTTCAACAGTTGTTCTGTAGTGAACTGAGTTGTAATGGTTTCCAATTATTTTTATTTTATAACAATCTAAATGATAATAATAATAATAATAATAATAATAATAATAATAATAATAATAATAATAATAATAATAATAATAATAATTAAAAATTCCTCATAGTAGCACGAGTCTTCAAATGGAGAAACAAATCCACATTTATGTAAATGTACATATATTTAAGTTTAAAACAGAAAAGATAGCTTTCGGGAATCTGTACGGTTCCCGTACAGATTCCCGAAAGCTATCTTTTCTGTTTTAAACTTAAATATATGTACATTTACATAACTGTGGATTTGTTTCTCCAATAATAATAATAATAATAATAATAATAATAATAATAATAATAATATGTTGGGAGTAAACCATCTATTAAAAATGTTTTATTAATTGCAATTGCTGCCTCAGCTGAATTGATTTTATATAGGTTCATCTCTATTTTCCTAATTATGGTTTTCACATTGTCTCTTAAACTGGTGAGCAATGCACCGAAGGTTGGCATGTCTAAAATAGGTAGTTATGAAAATCAATTTAAATTTTATTCAAAGATGCTGGAGGCGGTGGTTAAACTTTCGTGTTATAACCCGTGGAGTTCACCAAGGGTAAAAAGTTAAGTTAAATTCGAATTCTGGATTCTGAAAGTTCGTTGGTAAGGGCCGCGACGTTTCGTCTGGGAATTTAGACATCCTCTTAGGCAGAGGTATGTGATAGACTGATGTAAGATACCAATACCGATGGTGGTGGGGAGACAGGTGGGTGGGTTGTATAGGATACGATAAGGAAACCCTAAGGGTTCCTCGGAAGTAAGATAAAGTATTTGAAGGGGGGATAGGGGGTGGTGAAAGGAAGGTATAAGGAAGAGGGATAAAGAATGGGACAGAACCCTTCATCTTTAAGTATGTAGCATAGTGTTTGTTATTTCCTGTGTTTTGTTGTGGTTCGTACTTCTGTAGAACCATTATTATTCTATTTGTATTTGTATTTATTTTTATTTTATTTGCCTCACAAAAGTTCTCCAAAGAGAAGGCTTCATTATTGGATCGTCCTCCCTCTCTCCCTCCTTGTAGGGGGTAGAGAGGAAGGAGGGACTCAGACCACGGTGCTTTACATTGATTTTCATGTGCTTTTTTTATTAAGGTTAGTTTGAAGGAAGGGGGTGAGTCTGTCTGCTTTTGTACTGGTGGTGCAGGGGAGGTCTTTCACTAGCTATCGACTAGCGAGCTGCTTTATGATTGGCTGCCTGGCTGTGGGCTCAAATCAGTTCCCGAGCTCATTCTCAGCAGTTGTGCAGATCTTCTTAGTTGCATGATATAAAACCAGACTTCATTTTGATTGGTCAATGGTTGTGTAACGTCACTCCTTGTATTATTTGTAATGTTAAAAACTGTAAGAATAAATATCTATAAATCTATTATTAGTGTGTATAAACATATCCGGATACGGATAATAACTTAACTTATAGTCTCATCAATGGTCACTATATGAATATGCAGAGGAGAAGAACCCAGGTCGGACCTGCTTTCGTGCCAAATGCAGCATGTGGAAGGTCAGGACCTACTGCCTTGACCCTTTTTTATATTACCCTAGCGCACTCACTCTCCTAGTTCAGTAAGAATTGTGGAAGATTATTTATCAACACTATGGCATTGCAGGTCACTATGGCTTCATAACTCTCTAAAACAGGGGATCTTGACAGGGGGTATCCATATCCCTTTTGGGTATGAAAACCTCATGCTGGGGGTATGAAACTTCCTCTCTGGATGTTTATATATATTTGATTTTGGTGTGTCAGTGTATAAAACTATAGATGCTTTTGATATCCTTACATGTTCTATTTCTAGCTATTCATACCTAAACCATGTATTAAACTAAGTATATTAAGTAATATTGTCAACAAATAGTACTTAGTGGGCTTTAGCATTGGGAGTATGGAACCATATTGGGCAATTCAGTGGGGGTCTGAGTCATCAAAAGTTTAAGAAACCGTGCTTTAACTGATATAAGAAAACATCTAATATAACACTGAGGTAAAGCCGTAGGTGTAACTCATATGGTGACGGCCAATAATAGAGCAAGGGTTAACAAATACGATAAGAGACTACGATAATCCGCCATAAGTTCTAATCTATCTAATATACGGTTTTCTTCCTACCAACAGTTACTGCCAGCTATAAGGCTCACTAATGGCAAAATTTTCGTGTAATTGCACATACAACATCTCGTGTCGTCAGACGAAGAAACAGGCAGACAATTAAACGAACTGAACCAAAATATAATCTCCTTGCTAGAGGTAGGGAGTTAAAAAAAAACAAAGCTAATAAATTTCGAAATACTTGCAGCGAGTGAGCAAAGCTTTCATCTTTCCTGACGACGGAGCAATGAAGATGGATTGGACTCTGAATTGGCAACAATTGCTGAAGAGAAATATGCGGGGCAGCTGTCTGGCGTTTGTTTGCTTTGATCGGCCTTCGAGGAATGAAAGGTTACGAGTCGTTATGACTCCCCCGAGCCTTACTAGGCGGGAATGACTTCGTATTACGCTGTTATGAATAGAGAATGTTTTCTTCCTTTATAAATGATCTGGAATTATATTTAAAAAAAGCGAATAGAGCTGATAT
>NC_061095.1:39050061-39052561 GCF_015104395.2 Macrobrachium nipponense | reverse complement strand
AATTATTGTGCCAAGGTTTGGCCGAGAGGAAACTTGAAAGGTAAAAAATACCACTGTGTGAATGTTAATGTTTGCCATCCCTCTATCTTAACAGCCAGTATCTTTCATGTTATTTTATCCAAGTGAGAGACTATTAGAAACTGTGATTTAAAGCAATAATATGCATTGTAGCTTAAAATAACGAGGAAAACCATGAACAGGATACTAA
Source organism: Macrobrachium nipponense (assembly GCF_015104395.2). Taxonomy (NCBI): domain Eukaryota; kingdom Metazoa; phylum Arthropoda; class Malacostraca; order Decapoda; family Palaemonidae; genus Macrobrachium; species Macrobrachium nipponense. The sequence goes on along the minus strand of NC_061095.1, from coordinate 39,052,353 downwards.
AGATGATATTTGGTTGGTTTAGATTAAGCACGGGTTCTTAAGCAAAGACGGCTGAAATGATTGACGTTGTGGTAAAAGAAATAAGAGGTATCTAGTTTGGAACCATATTTATGCAAGTATTGCAATTTATTTCTGATTCATGATTAAGATATTCTATACAATTCTTCCAATAATAACATTTCTGGTAAAGGCTGTTCAAAGAAACATTTTTTAAAAATTCTTTTTCAATTTCTTCTCTAGAAATTTACCACAGGGAAAAGGGAACGCCGAGTATAAATCCTGACCAATTTCAGATAGTGGATATTGTTGGTTCATCTATAGCTTACGGTGACAGTAAAGTTGTGTTGCCAGTTGAAACACATCAAGGCAAGAGGGGCTTCTACTTTAGCTCACAACCATTGTGAAGTTCCACTTACTGGCGCAGTAATGGTTAAATACATATTATCATTTATCGGTATGAAAAGCAAAACGCAGCCACAAAGCTTTGACACCTAAAACTAAATCATTCTGTTATAATGAAGGTTTCCAAAAATAGCTCATTATCATTTCTAACCCTATATCATCATTACCTAATGGTTATACTTTCAGGTCTCTTCAAGTTCCGTTTTCTACTCTAAGGTTATCTGGTAATAAATGTACAAGCACATACATACCTGTTGAAAAACTAAAACTCCTTCAAGCCATAAATCACCTCCAAAAAATGATGTTCTTTTGATGCCGCAAAATGGCTATATTCTTCAAGTTCCATTTTTAAGTTATTTACTAAAAACCACAGACACACATATGTATAAAGATTTAGAATAAATACTCTTTTCCAAGAGTTAATTCTTGTTAAGAATGCCCCCTAATGACTATATCCTCTGGGTTTCATCACGATCTGTTCCCTACTTTTTTTCTATCTCTCTTTTTTTCGTTGACATTGCTGTTAGCTACACACAAGCGCACATATCGATACAAAAACGTCCAGCTGAGATGGAAAAGTCCGTTAATAAGAAGCTCCGCCTCCCTTCTTTTTACTATTTGATATTATATCCCTCGAGACCATTAAAACCTCAGTATAACAATAAGCTATGATGCCAATAAAAGCCTATTAAAAGTTCATCATATCATGAGTACTATTCATTTTTGAAAGAATCAAACAAGGGTATAATTCTGATAACACTTATTATTAGATAACATCTGTGTAGAGGAAATTATTATAACGGCCAGTGTACCAGTCACGTAAAAAATGTCGATAACATAAAAGATGATCGAGAAATTACGTGTCACAAAGCTTATACGAAGGCACCCCATGTCTGCATACTTTTGGAGGGGCTGTTTGTCATAAAGCCTGTGCCAGGAATGGACGACCGGGAGTTTAATTATGAAGCTGAATAGTGAAAACAGAATTGTTACACATTGTAAAAATTTAGGGATACAAATTGTTAATATTTTCAAACAGCTCATAATTGCCGTACAATACTGGTAACATTACTAAATCTCTCCAATACTGAAAGTCAACGTAATGGCTCAATTTGTATTTCTAAACAATTATTTTTTATTATTCGTTTTATATTCTTATGACTAGTTTTTTTTTCTGATCAAATCCCTGGACATGAAATATTCTCTGAATCTTTACTTATTTATTATGCTTATGTTTTCCTAAATGTATCGATATGTTGTCCAGATGGATGTGAAGCAAATTTATCTAATTTTCTTTTTCATTTTGTAATGAAAGAGAGAAAGAGAATTAATGACAAACAGTTGATAATTACCACAATGAAAATAGTTGACCATAATAGTCCTATGTATCTAGGCCGGTGAATGTAAATTAAAAACTATGAAATCCTAAAACTTAGTATTGAAAAAAAGCCTTAAAGATCTTAAAAATCTAATATCATATGAACAAAAATACTACTGAATAGACGGTCAGACAGAGAGAGAGAGAGAGAGAGACGTGTTAACAGAATTTGTTATACTATTAAATCGTTTTTTAATTTTTATATGTATCCTTTTGTTATTATAATTTATTTGACATGCTGCTGCGCAAACGGAGGCGCAACTCAATGATAGACATCAAACCGCGCTTGATGAGTGATATTCAAGAGTTGCACGTCATCACATATAACATATTCTGTTGTCATCAGTCTCTCTCTCTCTCTCTCTCTCTCTCTCTCTCTCTCTCTCTCTCTCTCTCTCTCTCACCCTGAAATTGGTAGTTCCATTATGTGTCTCTTAGAGTCTTAATTAAGCTAAGTAAATCTTGCCTATTGTACTCCAACGTGGCATCAAAAACGTCCTACAATGAACTGT
>NC_061095.1:39042561-39047561 GCF_015104395.2 Macrobrachium nipponense | reverse complement strand
ATCATAATGATATATATACTGGTATAAAATGAAATACTTAAAAAAATTTCAATATAAAAGTTTATTAAATTCAAAATTTATAAGTGAAATTCACAATATCAGGGAAAATTACTGTTACTTGAAAACAAAGTAAAGTTTAATTAATTCTTGAATCAAATTAAGTAAAATTAAATCAAAATTAATTTATCACAAAATTCAAGAAAATTAATTCAATTGAAATTCAAACTTGTTAGGCGATAATTGAAATCAGAAATTAATTCACAAGTGCTAAACAATAATTAAATGTGCAATGAATAAGCAATGAAAATAACTAAGACAATTAAATTGTGAATGCAAATGAAATTCTAAAATAAAAAGACACACTTCAATAAGAAAATGAACAAGTGCACAAACAATGGAACAATCACAAACACAAAAATACGCAATGTGTAAAAGTGTAAATCTTTTTCACTCAAAACACTGTAACCAACAGTTTTTACCAAACCTTCATAACCATCTGTTATTAGTTAACCACAGTTCCTATCAATTATTAGTTAATCACACTCCCTATCCATTATTAGTTATTAGTTATTACCTAACCGTTATTAGTTGCAACTAATAAAAATATAACATTTTACCTTTTTGGTATACCAACTTCTTTCTCTGCTGCAGTCTTGTCTTACACAATTTCACAAAAACCAGGCGCCGTTACGAAATGATGTTTGTTCAGATTCCACAAGACATTAATAACACTAAATAAACTCTAAGAAATATCAAAAATGAAATTCTCACAAGTTACGAGTGACCAATTTACGTTACGTTAATATAATCTCAGTGATGTCGAGAGAGAGAGAGAGAGAGAGAGAGAGAGAGAGGAGGAGAGACGAGAGAGAGAGAGAGAGAGAGAGAGAGAGAGAGAGAGCAATCTAACCGCCTCGAGGTTCTATGATCTAGTGAAATCTCTTCCTTTACGGAAAAGCTGGACAGGACAGATATGATACAAAATGTTCTTGTCACGAATGCTTCCAGTAGCTTTGAAATCTGATGCAATCTTCATAAAGAAATGTGTAACATGCACGTGGTTTTGATCAAAGATATACGCGTACGAGTCCAGTCTGTTAAAAAAAAGAAAGACGTACTCTACTCGATCGAAACGGAGGCTGAGCGACAATTAAGATTGACATGTTTTGATAACAACGCAAGACTCAATTCTCTCGCTATCACACATGTTGATAGAATAGGAAAGCAAATGGATCTCGCAGACCCTCTAATCTTACAGTGTCGACATAAAAGTTAAACATTCGTAGTTTCGAATGGACAAAGAAAACTCTCTCTTTTTACTTCTACGTTATATATATATATATTATTTTATAACACGTAATGCGAAATCTGAACACACATTTTAAAACATCCTATTCTAAGCAATCTAGGAATCTGAAAATATGTTGCAAAATTCTACATGACATTTCAAAGAGGGGAACATGCATGTTGAAAGTAGCAATATATAATATACCTCCCCCCAGAGGATTTTTTATCACGGTGTTGAATCCAACGATTCGCAACGAGATAAATAATCAGCAACTACATTGTTTTTGCCATTAATGTGCTGCACTCTTAAGTTATACTGTTGCAGGCACAAAGACCACCTTGTCAGTCTTTGATTATGGTTTTTCATTCTCTGAATAAATGATAGTGGATTGTGATCAGACAACACTAAAATTTCTTCATTCCTAGGTCTATTCACATACATTTCAAATTTTTTCAATGTGGTGATTAAGGCTAAAGTTTCCTTCTCAATTGTCGAATATACTTTCTGATGTTTTTTCAATTTTGTAGACATGAAGCACACAGGATGGTAGATATTATTTTCATCTTCTTGAAGTAGAACAGCTCCAACACCACAGTCTGACGCATCAACTTGTATCACAAATTTCTTGTCGAAGTCTGGAGCTTGAAGTACTGGTCTTGAAGTTAAAATGGCTTTTACTTTCTCAAAGGATTCTTGACACTCTGGAGTCCAAATAAACTAAGCTTTGGGACTAGTCAAGTCTGTCAAGGGAGCTACTACGGCTGAGAAATTTGGGCAAAAACGACGATAGAATCCAGCCATGCCTAAAAATCTCTGTAGCTGTTTCCTGGTAGTAGGTGGTGTAGCCTTACAGATACCTTCTATATAGCATTTACTGAGCAGAAGGCCTTTCCCAACTTCAAACCCAAGATACTGTACAGTTGCCTTGCCAAACTCACTCTTCTCTAGGTTGACTGTTAATCCTGCTTCTTGTAGTTTCTTGAAAACTTTCCTCAAAATCTTCAGATGTTCTTCCCACGTTGTAGAGTAAATCACGATGTCATCTAGGTACACACCTACTCCTTCTATTGATCCTAGCAGTTGATCCATCACTCGTTGAAATGTTGCGGGTGCATTCATCAGACCAAACGGCAGAACAGTATATTGATATAGTCCAAAAGGAGTAATAAAAGCTGACAGCAACTTGGCATTCTCATCTAAGGGAATTTGATAATATCCTTTCAACAAGTCTATCTTGGAAACAAACTTGGCTTGCCCAATATTATCAAGTAACTGATCTATAAGAAGCAAAGGATAATTATCAGCCACACTGATAGAATTCAGCTTCCTATAATCAGTACACATCCTAAATGAACCATTTGGTTTCTTCACCAACACACATGGAGAACTGAAGTGACTTGAACTGGGTTCTGCTAATCCATGTTGCAGCAAATACTCAACTTCTTTCTTCGAAACATCTCGATGATACGGTGATAAGCGATAGGCTCTTTGCTTGAAAGGTTTTCCATCTTCTTGAATCTTGATTTCATGCTTGGTCAGATCTGAAAAAAAATTCTGGAAAACTTCTAATTACTTCACTTAAGTCTTCACCTTGTTCAACACTCAGATGTTTCAGTTTATCCTCCAAATTTTCCAAAATTGAAGAATTATTCATCTTGCTTGCAGCTCCCAATTCGTAGCCATCATCGTCTTCTGTAGATAAAGTTGTTTGGGTTACTGACACAGTTTCAGTTTTAGTTTCTGAGAAATAAGGTTTCAAGAGGTTCACATGTATCTTCCTTTGTCTTCTTCTTCTTTCTGGTGTATCAATCACATAAGTTCTATCACTTAACTTCTGAATTATCTTGTAAGGACCTTGACATTTATTAGTGAGGGGAAATCTCTTGACAGGTAAGAACACTAACACTTGTTGACCAACACTAAAACTTCTTAGCTTAGTCTTAGCATCAAATCTCCTTTTCATTTTCCCTTGACTCATTTTCAAGTTTTCTAAAGAAAATTTTCTTATCTCTTTCAACCTTTTCCTTAAGTTCTTCACATACTCTCCTTGGCTTTCCTCTTGGTTTTCTTCCCAATTTTCTGCAAGAATCTTCAACGGTCCTCTAACTTCTCTTCCAAAAATCATCTCATTAGGTGAACATCCCATACTTTCTTGATATGCATTCCTAACTTCAAACAACTTTAATGGTAAACCAACATCCCATTCTCTTCCTGACTCAGAACAATACTTTGTCAGCATACTTTTCAATGTCTGGTGGAACCTTTCTAAGGCCCCTTGAGTTTCTGGATGATAGGCAGTGGATAACTGTTGTTTCACTCCTAACAAATTCATCACATCCTGGAATAACTTTGAAGTAAAGTTGGTTTCTCTGTCACTTCGTACTATTTCTGGTATTCCAAACTTTGAGAAAAACTCCACAAGTTTTTCAGTAACTATCTTGGCAGATATGTTTCTAACAGGGATTGCTTCTGGATATCTTGTCACAGGACACATTAATGTTAACAAATACTCATTTCCTTTCTTTGTTTCTCGGCAGTGGTCCAACCATATCTATAATCACTTTGCTAAAGGGTTCTCCTCTAACTTCTATAGGTTGTAGGGGGGCTTTCTTGATGGTTTCATTCGGTTTTCAGCTATCTGGCAGGTATGACACTCACGACAGAACCTGCTAACATCTTTGTGAAGTCCAGGCCAGAAAAAATATTTCATGATCTTCTCCACAGTCTTCCTGATTCCCATATGTCCAGACTCATGAGCTACTGCAACCACTTGCTTTCTCAATGGATATGGAATCAAAATTTGATGATATTCGCCCCATTCAGCATCTCCTGGTATATCTGTAGGTCTATACTTCCTCATCAGCAAACCTTCCTTCAGATAATAACAGGTAGGAGTTTGTTGCATCTCTTCTCGATCAACAACTCTGAAGAACAAGTCAGTTAACGATGCATCCTTCTTCTGCAAGTCCATCAGCTTCTCTCTTGTCACTTGACCAACTTCAAGGGTTGAATTCTCAATATCTGCTAACTCAGCTACTGTAGTTTCACTACTGTCTTCAGCAACACTTTGACTACTCGGAGTCTCTTCAGGAACATCAGGTTCTTCTTCTTCGTCGTCGTCGTCTTCTTCATCTTCTTGGGAAATCTCTTCTTGGTCAGCACTATGGGAAACTTCACTTCCCTGGAATAATTCTTCTAAGCACAAAGATCCTTCACTTGATCCTTCTTGGGTGTGTGAATCCTCAGTTTCTTCACTTGCAGTCGTAGTCCTCTTCATACTTCTGGTAGTTACACAACTAGGAAACAGGTGGGGGTTATTCTTCTCCAACTCTACCGTAGGGCTAGGAATAAATGGCACACCACCAACTTCATTCCCCAACAGAACATGTACACCTTCCACAGCCAGTGAGTCCTTCACAGCAAAATCAACATTCCCTGTCACCAATTCACATGACAGGTGTAAGCGGCATATAGTAATTACTTCCTCTCCTCCTATACCCTTCAAAATAACTGAATCTCCTGTGAGACTCTTCTCCAACTGAGGGTGAGAACCACGTACTACGACACTATGGTTACTCCCTGTATCACGTAATATCTTGACTGGTACCTGCATACTTCCTTCTTGAGTTGACAGCATACCCTCATAGATATATGGCTTAAAAGCCTCCACACTTGAAAGCCACTCACTGCTTGAGGTAACATTTCCACTGGT
>NC_061095.1:39030061-39037561 GCF_015104395.2 Macrobrachium nipponense | reverse complement strand
TATGGGTAGAAAAAGGAAGAAGAAAGTGATTTCGTACCTTCTGAGAATGAGTTTGGTGAAGGTGATCATCTTTCAGTGGAAGATCAACTCTCTAGCGGTGACACTGAATATGAAAATGAAGAACAAATCTCCTCCAGTGATCATTTCTTTTCCAAAAAAAGGACAACATTGTGTGATTTACTGATCAAAATCCTAGTAGCACATGTTATGCAGCATCAGCAAATTCGGACATAGCGTCTCCTGGAATAAAACCAGATATTCTACATTGTAGGGAACCATGAAGACAATTTCCTGAATTCATATCAACTAGAATAAGTAGGGTGACCATACGTCCCCCTTTGAGGGGGACAGTCCCTCTTTTTGACTCTTTATCCCCCCAAAAAACTGCGGTCTTGGGGGGGACGCCCTAATGTCCCCCTTTCAGCCTTTCGGTTTTTATGTAATTACTACAATTCTCCGTAAAAATTAGAGACAAATTTTTGTTTAAAATGTCAGCGATAATAACGTCTGAATAAAAACAATGTCATTGATAAACCTAAATTTATCATTTCTGTTATTGAATATACTTAGTGAAGATCAATTCAAGCCAAAAATACGCCAAAGAATGATGTGAGATTTTTTTTTTCTTTTTAAATGTCTGAAATTTTCCTTAAAATTTAAAGAATAATTTTCTGTTTAAGGGGGCCGGCCGGCTAATGCTATTCTTTAAGGACAGAACTATGATATTCATACCACTTAATAAGGTGACTTGGGACATCTCCAAACCGGGGGGGGCATATGATTTTCGCCTCTGACCTTCGGTTTTGTGACGCCAGGGCGATTTATCCCAAAAATAACCATATTTCAAATTAAAATTCTACCTCCTCCCTTGATATTTAATATTAAGACCTGGGATTACTACCATATATAGACCTGATGTAGACCTCCAATCAAATGAGGAGTTTTTTTTCTAAAAGTCATTTTTTTGCTAGATATGAATTTTTCATTATGGTAAAAAAAATAAACCCTATAAATTAGGAAAACAAAATTTATAAAAAAATACGAAAAACAAAATTGAAAAAAGGGCTTATTTTTTATTGTTCTATAATGTATTTCTGTGTATATACCAAAATTCCAATGGTATAGCTTTAAAACTAAGTGAGAAGATAGATTTTGAAGGTCAATAACTATAGTTTTGAGATACGGGCGTTCAAAGTTTTTCTTCGTATTTTTATAATGACAATGTTAATAAATAAGGATTATTATGAATGCATATTTCTTTTTTGTGTATTATAAACCTAAAACAAAACTATTTTATTTATCATAATTTAATCATAAATGATGATCCTTTTTGCTCATATCGTAGCTTGGGGCACTGGGTCAGGCAAGACAGGGCACTCCTTCCTACGCAACTCTCTCTCTCTCTCCTTCACTAACTCGGCTTATTACAGCGAATTTTCTTCTTCTGTATGTTAGCTAGATGTTTTCCTAGTATTTTCCGTTTTGGCATAATGAAATTCTTGCCGAAACAAAAATAAACAAACGTAAATGCAAGAGAATGTCAAGAGGTGAGATTCGAAGTTGTACTCTCTGTTTACAAAGACAATGTTAAAAAATCATGATTATTATGAATTTCATATTCCTTTTTGGGTATGTATAAAGCAAAATTATGTTATTTATCATAAATTAAGATCCTTTGCTCAAAGATCGTAGCCTGGGGGACAGTGTGACGTGTGCTTCAGGCAAGACGGCCGCGTTACTTACTACGCAACCCTCCCTCTCTCTCTCTCCACTAACTACGCTATTATCGCATATATTATGATATTCTGTAATCATATTAGAGTTAATTTTCTTCGTTTTTATGATAGCGAGATATTTTCCTTGTCTTTTCCTCATTGGCATGATGAAATTCTTGTCGAAAGATAGATAAACATATGTAAAAGCGAAGCGAATGTCAGAGGTGAAACTCGAACGTGTAGTCTACTTGAAGTCTGTGCTCGCAATGATTAAAATGTCAGCAATAATGCCTGAATAAAAACACTAATTGATAGACCTTAAAATGTCAGCGATAATGTCTGAATAAAAACACTGATTGATAGACTTTCTCATTTATCATCACCTGTAATTGAATATACTTTGTATTAAACTTCTGAATTTATAATGACTCAACATAAGTGCAAGTGGGCATGGGTTTACTATGTACCTTTGTCTACCCTTCGCAAGTTAAATAAATGGTCACACTAAGAATAAGCAAAACTGTAGTACTATATTGACTATATGTATGATTCAGTAAATAAGAATGAAAAAGAAGAAAGTAACCAAATATAATTAACTATTATAATAATTCAACTAAAGGTTTAAATTCTCAATCTAGACAAACTTGTTGCAACTCCTTTATCTAAGCGCCAGACCAGGAGATAGCCTATGGCATTATTCGATACCATACTTGATATTTCAGCTTATAATGCCTTTGCACCCTGGATGTTAGTGCAGCTTAACTGGAATGTAAATACTAACTTCAAGACAAGACAACTTCTTCGTGAAATTAGACTAGCCCTGCTGTAGCCATTATAATCACGAAGAGTTGCTTTTCCAAGGTCGCCAAACACATGGCGAGTTACTGAAAAGACACACAGTGTATTCTAATAATTCACAATTGCAAGGAAGATTTGCAAAACGTCGACGTTTTCATATATGCAATATGACAACAAAATGCAAAATTTTTTTCCTGTCTGAAAAATCCAACATGCACGCAGCATGGAGAGTCAATATTTACATGCAATAGTTGCAGTTCAACAGTACAGTCTAATAGGGTAACTTCAGGATACGTATGGTGAAATTTCAGTTATAACATTTTCTGTTTCCTAACTATGTGAGATAGCGTTGGCAATATGTTTAATTTCGCTTTAGTCCTTATTTTCTTACCTTATGGCACAGTAAGAAAAAACTCCCTCACAGATTGGGGAACCTGAGTTCCCCAAAAATACATTACGACTTTGTTGACATATGCAGTGAAAGATATGCTTAGTTGATGGTCGATTGTTTTGAGTCACAGCCGGAGATATGAGAAGGAATATATTGAGGACTGGAAGAGGATTACTTCATCAGTCCCACCCGATTAGATGTTTTACATTATTTATGCCTATTTTTTTCCTAGTTTCATCTCTTTGTCTATATCCCTGATGTGACCCACAACAGTAGACTAGCAACTAGAAACCAATTCACTGCTTAGGGCAACAAAAGCATAATGGATATTTCAGAATGCTCTGATGTGTCTCTCAACGAGCTTCGAACTTTGGTTGTCAATTTATGAGCTAGAGTCACTGGCACCACACCACCGGGTCTAAAAGAGAAATGCTATATGTGCCGGCTAATTACTGCATTTGAATATCTATCGTAATTGTTAGATGTATCAATAAAAGAAGGGGGCCTAGCTGAGGTAAGTCATCACCAAGTTAATGATGCTACTCGTCTTATATTTGCAAGATATTAATCACAGTCCATGAGGTCAATAATCACATCTTATGGGTTTATTCTCCTACTTTTGCTTTGCTGATATGAAAACCTTTGTCCTTCATCTCTGCCAAGGTTGAAGTATTCATCCCAAAAATTAATACTTCCCAAGAAGTTTCCTTCCTTTCTCCTACAAAACCAATATGACTTTCATCAGTGAGGAATTTAACCTTTGGTGATATTGTGTTGGAAATCTGCATATTACATCTTGTGTAATCGTGCTAACAAACATTACAAGCCGATAGACGAATAAGAAAGTTAACACATCAACATAACATCTTTGGCATAGATAAACGGCAGGTAAGTGTGGTATGGTGTAAAGTTTATAAGATGCCTTGCGTAGGCCTCTGAAAGGTTTAGTTAAACAACTGAAACTAATGAAAACCTCCGTTGTGAATACGTAAAAAAACTGTTCACCGATATCTTTGTTATTCCCACATAGATTTGCAATTTAAGGAGGTTTTCAACAGAGAAAAAATGGTACATTTGGCAGAATGCATTGACAGAAATAACATCCAGAACTCTGCTTTCATTAAAAAGAAATCCTGACATTGAATAACGGGTGAGGCGAAGGGAATCCACATTAAGCTTTTATGCAAATGGCCAACAGGGAGTTGATCTATAATGGGTTCCTCTCTCTCTCTCTCTCTCTCTCTCTCTCTCTCTCTTCTCTTCCTTCTCTCTCTCTCTCTCTTGATAAAGAGAGCACAACATAAAAGTATGAATGGGATTTTGGAACCCAAAGAGTGAATAATGGATCGAGAGAGAACTAGATAAAAATTATTGTTGCTTAAGTTAGAAAATTGTCAAAATTGCTTCATTATTTGAGTGAGAGTATAAACTCATTCATCAGTTGCAATTGTTCAAGCAATGAGGCTTTAAAGCAAGTAAAAGTAGCATAAAAAGTATCAATTTATGATAAGTAAAATTCCTGAAGATAATCTTGAAATTGAATTATATAAATAGTAGGTACAAATACACATATCTAACATGTTTTTGGTGAAGTAACTCATGTATCCGAAGACATATTAGAAAATTGGACGAAGACAGACGAATCTCTTCGTCTTTATGGCAACACCCAGCGTTGCAATGCCTATCTGGTTGTCTTCTTGGAACATATCACAAGAGTATTAATGTTTTAAAATGTATGTAAATTTTTTCGCTAAACATAATAACAAACTTTTAAAAAATGCAAACAATAACCTTACAACTTCATACTTTTCAATGGAGAATAAGAACAGTTTTAGGGGAGGAATCCAGCAAATATTTCCTAATATTTTTGTCTTCAGTCAGCATTCATACTAAAAGCTGACCGGTGTCTCTCCCATAACCTAATTACTTGCTGAAAGTCACTTGGTATGAGTCGTAAAAATTCCCATAAAACAGTTCTACGTAATCTTGGTAACGATCAGCAAAACTCAAGCCACAGAGAGAATGTCTCTGTCGGACGTTATCATAAAAATTTGATTTCCATTTCATTTCAACGAAGGAAAAGTAGAGCAGAGAAAAAACTAAAGAGAAAAAGGGGGAGAAATTGAAAATGGGCAAGAAAGACCTGAAGGTAGTACTAAAGTTTGGAGGCGGATAAGGGCTGGTAGGGATGTGAGGGCGGAGGTAAAAGAGACACAAGAAAAAGAATAAGAACTTGTGAAATAACTCGTTTACTCTCCACTCTTCTGGTATATGACCAAGAAACTATAAATAAATGAAAATGGGAAAGACAAAGAGTAAAGATCATGGATTCGGATTCTTTCTCCTTATTTGATATTACTGAGACTTAAGATAGAGAGCAAACAGAAAATAATATTGGAACGGAATATGTAATATCATATTATTCACACTAAAATTAATCGTAATTATCTTATTAATCAATCCTAATTCTAGATAAAAGGGTCATATTCTATATTCTCGTTGAGATTTATGTTCCTCTTTTTCGATGGCAATTGGTAATTTACTGTTTCGATCACTTACATTCCACACAGTATAAACACAATTATGAAGATGAAAAGATAATCTTATATTAATATTATTATCATCAATATTATACAGAACATGAATCATATTCATATGAAATAAGACCACAGGGACCACTGACTTAAGAATCAATCTTCCTAACAATATGGTGTTCACTGGAAGAATTAATAAAGGGTAATGGTAAATATAGAGATAAGAGATCAGTTATTTCAGTTTAATTTGGTTGAGCTTCACACATACACCGATGCATTATCAAACTATTTCCATGGATTCTAGTTGTCATACTAATGCAATAATGATAAAATTGCTCTAATATGTATATATACTACACATAGATATGCTAATTTCACTTATTTCCCCGGTTTTGTGTAAAGGACCTCTGGAACTGAAAAGCTCAGTAGCTCAGCAGCAGCAGCAAGGCACACTATAGATTTGTGTTGTTGTTCAACAGATCTGGTTACTCCAGACAGGAAAAGAAGATAGGGGATCAAATGTGAATGTGGAAGATCTTTATTTAAATACAATTATGAATCAATGACAAACAATAGACCATTCGTTGATGGTCCAAGCCATAACTGCTACCATTTCGAAACAGAAACCTACCACCACGAACCATTCTGTCTAAAAGTCATAAATATCCGGCAAGAGCAGACATCAACACCGGAGAACAGTAATCAAATAAAGGAAAGACAAATGACCTAAAACACATTACATTGATTTTATCCCCACAATAAATATGAGGCCTTACGTACGATACCTAACTTCCATGCGGAATGTGTTGACACTTTTATTATATACTTTTCAATAGCAAGATGCCCGTCAAATGTTACGCCTACAATAGTTAAATATTCAAACTCATTGAGCAGAGGTCCATCTACCTTTAAAGGAGGAGTGGGTGGAAAATCTGCGCGAGGTCTGCTAATCAATAGTGTTTTCGGTTTCCTGGAGTTCGGCCTCATACCAATGACTACACCATTCAATAAGCAGCACCATGTAATGATCGACTGAAGGGCAGGGCAGATTCCATTTCTTAGAAGTGGAAATTTTATTACACCCACAATTGTTGCATCATCGGCTTACTGAACAATCTTATTTTCTAGCCAACAACCATATCACTTGTATCCACTAAAAATAACAAAGGGACATGGATACTACCCTGTGGAACTCCAGACACAATAGGTTTTGGTTCGCTAATTGTCCCCTCAACAGTAACTCGCTGCTGCCTACCTGTAAGGACGTCTTGAAACAATCTTAAAACGTATACACCCAATCTGAGATACTGAAGTTTATAAATAAGTGCCTTGTCATATAATAAATCGAAATCAGCACTCAAATATATCAGAATTACTCTACACTCAAAACCTCTGTAAAGGTTCTCCTGCTAATGTCTTGTCAAATCTCCATGAGCTTCGCAGTTACCTTACGACTTCTTACAGGGATATTGACTATTAGCTAACAATCGCCCTATAGTTGTTGTTTTCATCATAAATTATAGCTTTATAATGATTCCCTTATAGTATGATTTTAATTTTTTTATTAAGAGAGGTTTATGGTGGGTGCTTGAGTCAGCTAAAAGATAATGAGAATGAGAATAATGTAGTAAAATCAGTCCTGAAATATTATAGATGAATGTAAAATTATAAATACTGATACATAAAAAAAACGGCGAGGTTTTGGAAATCATCCGAGGTATTTTTATTCACGCTTACCAGAGGGAGCAGGTGCACTGTGAAATCAGCTGATCAGCAAACTAGATCAAAAGTAATCATCCACTCTTTGTAAGTACCAGAGTTGTAAAAACAAAAGACAGCCTAGGAATGATAATGCAATTAACGTCGCAAGGAAGAGACTGTGATCACTTCTGCTACACTTGATTGCTTTCCTTTGGATCTGAACCTTTGGCCTTTTATCTTCGCCAGCGAAATAATCTCAGGGAGATGTTGTCCTACCTTTTCTGGGCTTCTTAATCGATAATCGTCCTATTTTTTTCTTTTTTTTGTTTCTTCTTGGTTTGTGGATCAGATGGTTTCATCC